>NC_057728.1:36458082-36511880 GCF_004010195.1 Chiloscyllium plagiosum | reverse complement strand
TACAATTGCAACATTTAAGAGACATTTGGATGGGTATATGAATAGGAAGGGTTTGGAAGGATATGGGCCGGGTGCTGGCAGGTGGGACTAGATTGGGTTGGGATATCTGGTCGGCATGGACGGGTTGGACCAAAAGGTCTGTTTTCATGCTGTACATCTCTATGACTCTAATTGAAACATAGCTCCCTCCAGTTTATGGTCTGGAATTCCAGCCCAAATCCTCTTTGCCTTCATATGTACCTCTAAAACACTCCAGGAGTGTACCTCTTTGACCAAGCTTTAACTCAGCTGTTCTAATCTCAGTGTTGCTTTAATAAAGCTTCAGTAATGCACTTTGAGCCATTTTATTACATTAAACGCATCATGTTTCCATGTTGTACATCTCTATGACTCTATGACTCTATATTCGAATATGCATTACCATTTTTCTGGGTTCCTTAATACAGTTGGTAAATGTAAAAGTATCCAGAGCTCTGTGAAAGTGTTTTTTTAAATTCTTTTTTCATTGGATGTGGGCAAAACTGGCAAGGCTGTTTCTAATTGCCCTTCAACTGGGTGGCTTGCTAGAGCCATTTCATATAGCAGTCATGAGTCACCCACATTGCTATTGGTGTGGAGTCACATGTTGACCAGACTGGATAAGGATGACACATTTCTTTCCCTCAATAGCATTAGTGAACCAAATTAAAAGTTTGGTCACCATTACAAGTTTTCAATTATATATTTTTTAACAGAGTTAAATTCTGCCAGCTATCATGATGGAATTTGAGCCCATATCCCAGAGTCTTTGCCATTCCTATTTTATGCAAGGTTAGTCACAATAGTCATTTACATAGTTATCAAGTTTTGTCACCAAGGATTGTACCTAGTATTCTTCTACAACTCGGCATCAAGACCACATTTGACCAAGCGTAGCATCAAGAGCCCTAGCAAAATGTAATATGATGAACAAAAACTAGTAATTAGCCATTTTCCACCATCTCGGATCTTTTCCAACCTGAGCTGCTACACCATGCGCAATTTAAAAAATGTACCATGTTGTTATGCAGTACAGATAATCAAACCAATAATCAATAAATGATTTACAGAATAATTATCAGTAAGTAAATTATAAGAGTAATAAATATACACAAAGAAATAAGCAAATGCACAAAACAAAATAGAGTAATAAATATACATTATGCTTCACTCACTACAGCTTTGAGATGATCATGTCCTAACAAGACTAATTCCCTTTCCAGCTGCTGCATTGGTTGCTGACACCACAGCTAAACATTTTAGTGATAGAAACAAGATATACCCAAGCACACAAAATAATAAAAACAACAAGATGTACAATAAATCAAACTCACACGACCGCATTTTTCCCAATTCCAGATATCATCCCACCAAGAATGTTCTTTGATGTTTTTAATATCTGTCTTGATTCTCTGACTATTCTGCTGAACCTTAATATGCAACCTTTATGCCTTTCTCAAAAAATCCCTTTTATTTCTTTCAAATGTTCCTTTTGCAAGATGTCTAACATTAATTGGCATTTATACTATACAAAGTTACATTTGAGGGTGGCACTGTGGCTCAGTGGTTAGCACTGCTGCCTCACAGTGCCAGGGACCCAGGTTCGATTCCAGCTTTGAGTGACTGTCTGTGAGGAGTTTGCACATTCTCCTGAGTCTGCATGGGTTTCTTCCGGGTGCTCTGGTTTCCTCCCACAATACAAAGATGTGGAGGTTAGGTGAATTGGCCATGCTAAATTGCCCATAGTGTTCAGGGATGTGTAGGTTAGGTGTATTATTCAGGGAAATGTAGAGACATAGGGGCAGGGGAACGGGTCTTCGGAGGGTGAGTATGGATGTGTTGTGCCAAAGGGCCAGTTTCTACACTATAGGGATTCTTAAAAATACTGTATTTGTTGTTGACTACTCTTTCCTGCTTCCCTTTTGTTAATTGTGCCAGTGTGTTATTCGAAGATGTCAATAACATGAAATGCAATGCTATTTGTCCACTGCCTGACCACTAAGTTTAGTGCCATCATTCATCTCACCCAATATACCTTTAATTTTAGATGTTAATCAATTTAATCAAATCACTTATAACTTGGATGCCTAGAACATGAACTGTAGAGACACCTGAACCATAAATGCCCACAGCATCTACTCTTAAACTTCTGTGCTTCCTGATTTTCCTTTGATTGTGTAGCCCTCTTGATGAACAATGCTCCGAGCAATTCCTTATAAATGCAAGGGAAAGGCTTTGGACACCATTATGCTAACTGAATACCTGAGAGATTCAGAATAACTGGTACCAATTCATGATAAATATTTTCAAACAATACCTTACCCTTATTTCACATACTATCCCTCCTGTTGGTCCTTCTTTTCCTACAGGACACTTTCAAGAATTTTCTGTCTCTGCCGATGTATATACAAGTGTGATCTGATGTTCTGTGCATATTAATGTTGCATACAAAATTAATGTTTGAAGTTGTGGGCAGAGACATCTCTCTAAACTGCACATATCAGTGTTTGGTTATGTCAGTGGAAGTGGACATGGTAATACACCATGTCCACTTCCACTGATTGCTGGATCCCTACTGCTGACGCTGTACTTGACTTGCAAAAACCAAACCATCAATACAACTCCAACAATCAGCTTCACTGTTTAGCTCAAGCTCAAAAACAAAAGATCAAGGTAGTTCCCGTTCTTATTTATAGTTTAACAGTTCACACAGATCTTTAACCTGAATTTTGTTCTTCCAGAATTTGTACTCATCAGGATTGTTGCCTGTGAAATATTCAATAATGAAACTTCGACCAATTTATTATTCCAAAAACACATTCACCCAGGGTGCTCTTACTTTAGCAGCAAACAAAGGACTGCAGTTCAAACTTAGTTTTATTCCTCTTTATTCTCTCTCTCTGGAGTTTATCATGGGGTTATGGGAATCATTGAGTTTGGGGTTCAGCTTTTGCTAAGTTCCCATTCCTGTTCCTTTAAGTCTAAGGTGAATCAGAAAAGCACATCACACTCCTCTGACAATCCAGGAGATAGGTCGTAGTCCTTCTCATGGCTGACTCCAGAGTTTACCCATACCCTTAACTAACCTAGCTTCAAATTCTGCTGTTTGTTTGTCTCATTTTTCAAAACAATTATTGGTCAGTAATTGATATTCTCATTTATGCTGTTGGATTTTCATTAACTCTTTGTCTTTACTTTGAGCTTGTAGCAGACTGGTATAGGTGGATGCAGAGAATCTTTGTCTGAGTATGGCAGACAGGGAATGGGGTTGGGATTATAATTGTATTCCCTGTCCTGATCTAAATGGTATGCAGTTTCACCCTCAATAAATCCCCAATTGGGATCACTATTTCTGTCCCCTAATTTTTGTTTGAGTCCCAAAGCACAGAGAAACCCTTTCTGGCTAGAAAACTGACTTTAAGGCATCAATTTCTCATTATAATTTAGAATGATCAGCATTCTGCACTTATTGCTCAAGCTGTGCTTGATGCAGTACTTTAACTGATGCCTGGAGAATGTTACATTTACTTTCCAGTTCCTGAGTCCTAATTTCTGATTCCTGAACTTATCTCCATGCCTTCTCTTCATTTCTGTTTGCTGTCTCAATCTGACTGATGATTTGAGAGGTAAACTATCTTCAGATTGGCGATCTCTGGGGATTTAATCTTTCTCTTTAACTCTGTGTTTTCCAAATGGAATACAGCCCTTTCCTGACTGGCAACCTCAAGGCATCAAGTTTCTGTTTTAGCTCTGCATTTTCAACTCCCTTATCTCAGTATTTTCCTGCTTTAACACACACTTCACATACCACATTTCTGTTAAAGAAAATACCAATCAGTTCATCCTCTTTCACTTTCCCATGGACTTCCAGACTGACTTTAACAAACGATCCCCAATAGTCTATCCACTTTAGCAATTTCTTATTCAAATATTCCTTAACCAAGCTCTCCCATTCAGAAGGATTGTCTTCCAAGATTTCAAAGCTAAGTTCCAAAGCCAAATGAATTAATATGAAAATTTAAATGTTCTGATTAAATCTGAAAATTAGTTGCCTCTTTCCTCAACCACCGACTTAAATTTCTGGCTATCACATGGGGCACCTGCCCTCTTAATTGGGCTCAGGCAGGATTTCTGAGAATACAAGACTGGTAAGTTCAACTTTGGAGCAATTTAAAGTAATTTCTTATGGAAGCCCATTCAAAGATGCCAATTGTTGTGGGTAAATCACCACAAGCTACCTTTACTTTAGCTACTTATTGAGAAATCTCATAGACAATCAAGTACTGAAACAATGATTTAAACTTTATTGCATGTAGCAACAAAAGTAAGAATTCTCAAGTAAGCAAGTTAAGCCTCATAGTGTAACTTGGCTATTACCTGATTAATGATGGATTCTGGCCAGAAAATATAATTTTCTCTCTTTCAAGTTTACGCTATGACATTATTGATGATTCAATAGATTCTTTCATCCCCAACTGATTACATTTCTGGAGACCTCAAGCCTGTAGTTTGCCTTCTTATCAGAAGTAACTCCCCTCTTCCTTGTTACGTGCAGGGTTAGCTGTCTGTTTGAAACATGGTTTTTCCTGCAATTAACTACTTAAATTCTTCTGCAGGGCAACAGTTGTATTTGTAGCAATAAAGCATCCAGTGTATCAAGCATGTGCCCAAGCAGTTTTGTTTATGTAATCTCGCCAAGATATGGCTAATTGCTTTCAATTTCTGTGTAACAGCTTATCATTGTACCTTTCATCTCGAGAAATAGTTTATTCCAGAAAGAGTTGTGAAGTTTACATTGTCACACCCGGCACAAAGCATGATGGTTATAGTTGTTGGCAGTCAGTCATCTCAGCTCCAAGACATCTCTGCAAGGGTTTCTCAAGGTAATGCACTTTGTCCACTCATTTTCAACTGCTTCATCAATGACATTCGCTCCATCACAAGATTAAGTGGAGATGATTGATGGTGATTGTACAAATGCAGCAAGACCTGGTCTTTAGGTTTGAGCTGACAAGTGACAAGTAACATTCATGGTATACAAGTGCCAGGTAATGACCATTTCCAGCAAGAAATAATCTAACCACTCCCCCTTATGTTGAATAAGTTTATCCCTTTAACATATCATGGCATTGTCATCATCTCTCATTATTAACATCCTGGGGGGGGGGCTTACCATTGTCTCACACCTGAATCGCCTAGTCATATAAATACCGTGGCTACAACAGAGGCCAGGAATCCTGAAGCTAGCAACTCACCAAATTCAACCCACCATTTGCAAAGCACAAGACAAAGCAGCCAACTTAATTGATACTATATCCCCAAGCATTTGTTCCCTCCAACATGTTTGCTCAAACATTTCATAGATAGATCCTTTTCTGTTTAGAGTATACGGGTGAGAATATGCTCAGTTTTGATCCTGCTCTTTGCTAAACATTAATTTTTAAAACAACTGTAAAAAAAGGGAACAAGTAAGCATTTCCTTTATGTAAAGATTATTCAGGTTTTACATCTTGGCCAAAATAACTGATTATCCACTGGATACACTTAACAATTGGGGAAATTAATGGTCATTTGTTCAAATATTTGTGGCATTTATGGGATCAACATAGAACAGTGAACATCCTTATATGTATGACAGCACAGCTTAGTTGACAGCTGCCCGAGTGTCGTATATACAAGGCACAATGAAATGCTAGTAATTCCAGCTGTCAATTTTGTTTAGGGAAATTCTACAGACAGCTTTAGAGAAATGACTCAGAACAAATATAATTTCATATTTATAAAGACAAGCATAATTCCTATAGTGTAGTTGATAGATGAAAATGAAAGTGGTAGGAGTAAGTTTTTAGGCTACATCTCTGATATAACACAGGAGCAGTGCACTTGAGGTGCGCCATGCCTTTCCGGTCTCAGGAACACTTACTTCCTGTGCCTGGCTCATGTGTCTTTCTCAAACAAAATACTGTTGATGCTGGAAATCTGAAATAAAGAATACAGTTCTGATGAACAATCACAAAGCTAAAATATTGCTTCTATTGGCACAGACGTGAAACCGATAGAGTGTTTCCAGCAAAGTTCACACTCTTTTTGTTCTCCTCAGATGCTCTGGTCAGGACTTTTGTGGCCAAAATGGCTGTTGTGTCAGTTTCCTGACACTGTTCCAATAGTCAGCCATTTTGCTCAGAGTGGGAGAAGGGGAGAGGCAGGATTCAGCAACCTGCTGAGCTCTGAACATTTTCAATTAACCTGATTCCTGATGAAGGGCTTTTGCCTGAAATGCAATTCTCCTGCGCCTCGGAAGCTCCCTGACCTGCTGTGCTTTTCCAGCACCACACTCTTGACTCTAACCTCCAGCATCTGCAGTCCTCAATTTCACCCATTTTCAATCAACCTGTTCATACATTATGAGACTTGCACAATTAATGGTAGGGCTTTAGGTAGTGTTGTAGAACAGTGGAACCTATGGGTTCGGGTACATAATTCTTTGATGTTTGCATCACATGTAGACAGGGTAGTAAAGAAGGCGTTTAGCACAGTTGCCTTCATTGTTCAAACCTCTGAGTATAGAAGTTGGGATGTCATGTTGAGGTTGTACAGGACATTGATGAGGCCTCTTCTGGAGTACTGTGTCCAGTTCTGGTCATGCTGTTATAGGAAGAATATTAATAAGCTGGAGAGGGTTCAGAAGAGATTTACCAGGATGTTGCCAGGCATGGCAGGTTTTAGTTATAAAGAAAGGCTGGGTAGGCTGGGACGATTTTCACTGGAGCTTAGGAGGCTGAGAGATGATCTTATAGGTGTTTATAAAATGATGAGTGGTATAGATAAAGTGAATGGCAGGTGTCTTTTCTCTAGGCTGGGAGATTTCAAGACTAGGGGGCATATTTTTAAGATGACACCTGAAGAGACAATTAAAAAAGACATGAAAGGCAATTTTTTTACACAGAGGGTGGTTCACATATCCTGAGGAAGTGGTGGATGCAGGTACAGTTACAAAGTTTTAAAGACATTTGGATAAGTAAATGAATAGGCAGAGTTTGGAGGGTTATGGGCCAGGAGCAGGCAGGTGGGACTAGTTTAGTTTGGGATTATGGTTATCATGGACTGGTTGGACTAAAAGGTCTGTTTTCATGCTGTAAGATTATGACTATGGCTATGACAGGGTCCGTGGGACTTGAACCAGACCTCCTGTAACAGAATTAGGTGGCAGTAGAATCCCGAAATACAGTACTTACAAGAGCCTCTTTATACACTGCTTTAGATTAGATTACTTACAGTGTGGAAACAGGCCCTTCAGCCCAATAAGTCCACACCGACCCGCCGAAGCGCAACCCACCCAGACCCATTCCCCTACATTTACCACTTCACCTAACACTACGGGCAATTTAGCATGGCCAATTCACCTCACCCGCACATTTTTGGACTGTGGGAGGAAACCGGAGCACCCGGCGAAAACCCGCGCAGACACGGGGAGAATGTGCAAACTGCACGCAGATAGTTGCCTGAGGCGGGAATTGAACCCGGGTCTCTAGTGCTGTGAGGCAGCAGTGCTAACCACTGTGCCGCCCATGACTTTAACATTTATTAAAATTCCATTACAATGGCGTTACATTCTTCTATCTGCAGTACATAAAGGTTTGAAAGGTTTCTGTCCTGGGAGATAGGAGATGGGTTAAATGTGCTAAATGCTTGCTGCTACTTCTGATGGGATTAAGAGTCGAGAGTGTGGTGCTGGAAAAGCGCAGCAGGTCAGGCAGCATCCAAGGAGCGGGAAAATCGATGTTTTGGGCAAAAGCCCTTCATCAGGAATGAGGCTGGGAGCTTCAAAGGTGGAGAGTATCTGTCTGGTCTGCTTGCATAATTAAAAGATGTTTGTCCTTTTGTCTTTTAAATTAGTACATGTTAGTAAAAATAATGGGCCTATATGCTCTAAATAAGTTAAAAGTTGTACCTTTACTTAATACAGTACAAGAATAAAGGATATTAAACTGATTACTGCAGCTGGATTGTGAGATTTATTTATTATTTGCTGGTATGAGTTTTATTCTATCATGCAATTTCATGTAAGTGCTGTTTTGTCAGTTAGTTTCTTAAAGAGATAATGACTCAGTTAAAAGATATTTAACAGGTAGGTGCTGTGGGCGGCACGGTGGCACAGTGGTTAGCACTGCTGCCTCACAGCGCCAGAGACCCGGGTTCAATTCCCGACTCAGGCGACTGACTGTGTGGAGTTTGCACGTTCTCCCCGTGTCTGCGTGGGTTTCCTCCGGGTGCTCCGGTTTCCTCCCACAGTCCAAAGATGTGCGGGTCAGGTGAATTGGCCATGCTAAATTCCCCGTAGTGTTAGGTTAAAGGGGTAAATGTAGGGATATGGGTGGGTTGCGCTTCGGCGGGTCGGTGTGGACTTGTTGGGCCGAAGGGCCTGTTTCCACACTGTAAGTAATCTAATCTAATTGGGGAACCTATTCAGGTCCAGGAGATGGTTGGTAAGGGCTGATTAATATTATAATGTTTCGTGGAGACTTGATGGGATGGTATTGCTGCCCTTATTCAGAAGCAAGCACTGCTTGTAGCAAGGCTGATAATGTGTGAAAATGCAGTCAAATATAGTGAGCTGGTGAGTGAGTCAATAAAGATAACCTATAACACAATATCTCATAAAACAATATCTACAGCACCCGCCCCCCACCCCTTTGATTCTACTGAAATCCTTTGAAGAGGATCACATAATTCTTATCCTAGCTTACATACTTTTAACAGTTTGGCAACAACACTTTACAAAAAAAACATGCACAATTAAAATAACAATAGCAAACATCAGGGTGGTGAGTCAGTCTCTGGTCCCACTGTGTTGTGCGCGATGCCTGTTTTGATGTGGGAGGGACGAATACAGGCCTCCTTTCCTTGGGTCGTGACAGCCGACTGGTGATCAGCAGCACCTGGTATGGTCCTTCCCACTTCGCACCTAAGGGTTCCTTGTGGGTTTTTTTACAAGATCACACTCACCTGGTACAGTGTTGTGACCTATCTCCAGCGAGTCTTTGTAGGCAGCCGATACCTGTGAGGAAGCAGAACTTATAGCATCGGTTAGTACCTGACAGTAAGATAATAAAATGACAGTCTGCAGCACAGTGGGAGTCTGTGTAAAAGTTGGCAGACTGATCCTCTGCAGGCTTCAGTCAGAGCCCTACATTCTGCTTCCTGATGTCATGACAGGACTGAGTGTCCTGACTGGACATCTGGTTTTCTTGCTGTCGGTGGTTCATATCAATTCCCCACTTGCCTTGTGCATGGGCCACACGGGGCTGCTCGAGGTACTGTGGGTTTTTATTAAAGTCCCTTTTTCCTGTTTGGTACAAGGTTGACGTGTTCCTGTAAAAGTCATGGGTTCCATTTGCAGTAACCCGCAGTAATTCTTGATTTTAGCCTAGATGGGATAGTCTTTTAGTTCTTCCCTTTGTAGGGTTCTGATGAACTATGTTACCTGTCCATCATCAAAATGTAAAGAGGAATTCAGCTGGATGAGGATAATCATCCCGAGGAGCGGCTGGACTACAGTCCTACCCAGATAAAGGTTACTAACTCATGGGGCCGAATTCATGGTGTATGGGTTTTGTCCATTTGATTTCAATCTCTTCAGCTCCTGCTCCATATGCTGCCCTCACTGTCTAGTGTGAGTTTGGTCTCATACCTCAGGAGTAGGCATGTCAATTCTGCTGCTGTGTCCAAAAGTCACTCAATGTCCAGGTTGCCCGCCCTCATGTTCACATACAGTCCATCTCCCCTCTGCTGGCTTAAAGCCAATAGGAGTTTAGAGAGGCACAGGGCAGGCTCCTGCAGTTTTTTTTGTCAACTTTAGCAGCTCCTGCTATTGCTGGGTGCTTAGATTTTTAAACTGTTCTAAGAGATTGGTGTTAACTCCCAGCTTTCCGAGTCTCCTCTTCTTCGTTGCTTATTAGGTGAATTCTTTCCCCCTTTTCCTTTTTGCCAGCACCCCCTGGCCCAGTGGCCTTCATCCCCACAGACACAACATTTCCCTGGGCATTTATCTTGGGTCGTCCTGGGGTTACTGAGGGCCTGTCCCATTTGTTCTATCTGTAGGGCTCGCAGTTTGGTACGCAAATCATTGTCAAGCTGATGGGCTCAGTCCACCACTTCATAGAAGTTAGACCCCTCTGCTTTAGTCAGCTTTAACATTTTCATGAGCTCAGGTTTAAGTCTGGACACAAACGCAGACTTCAGCGGGCCATAACTGAAATCTTCAAAATCCCTGTTGTCTTGCACATTTAGGATCCCTGCATGTTCTTTCCAGGTCATCCTAAACCTTTCCTCACATTCTGTGACTTCTGTGGGATTTTGACAGCAAGCTGTGACTTTTGTCCAATTGGTCAATGTTGTATTGCTGTCCAGCCAGCTTGCAGCTCCTGCTCATACTCTCCAAGAAGACCTTTGACCACTTCATGGAGGTGATGTCCTTCTCATTTAGTTACAGTAACATTCGGAATTTGTATCCCGTCCCAGGGATGGAACATATATATATATATCCCCTTAACCGCTTTAGACTTTCCCATGCCTTTACTTGCCCATTCTTTGGGTGAGGTATTTCTTTTGATCACCTGTCTATATTCTCAGGGGTAGCAGGTCCATGGACACTGTGCATTTCAGTCCGTACTACCAGAACATCCATCTCAGTGCCATCCTCTAACCTCTGTCTGATCGTTCTTTCAATCTTTACTTTCCTGGTCTTAAGGGGTTGTAAAAATGGTACTGGGGATATACAGTCCTCATCGCTTTCACTGCTAGAGTCCCTCTGTTCCCCAAGGGCAATAGCTTGGTATTTCCCAATCCCGTCCTGGATGTCTTGGAGGTTGGGTACAAATTCTGTGTGGACTTGGGAACCGGGGAAAGCACTGACAGGACTGTTATTTCGTTCTTCAGTTTCTTGTTCTCTTTTTCAAGCTCCTGATTTTTAAGGCAAACTGTTTCCTGTTTGGACCTTTCTTTCTGCAGATGTTCATACATTGCTTTTAATTGCTCTTTAAGTTGGATTACTTCATGATCATGGGCTGATCGGGACATGACTTCATTGCTCTGGCAAATTTGTCCCATTAATGCAAGGGACCATTTAATTCTGTCTTTATTTTTAATTTGGGTGGTTTTTCCCCCAGACCTGTCTCGTGTCATCCCGGGTCCACAGTCCTTGGAGAATATTATTCTTCTGCCTGATTTTGGTTAGGGACTTCCCTAACGAGAACTGTACCTCAAGGTATTTTTGCAATTGCTGCAGCATTTCTTCCTCAGTTATGTCAGGAGGGGCTAGCCCACCTCTGGATGTTGTCGGCAGTTTCCCCGAGTCACTCATGATCACCCCAGTTCATGCACGTGGGCAATTTTCTGCCGTGGACAATTCCCTGCTGCAGACTATGTTAGCCAACCTGAGGTCAAACCCAGGGGATTCAAAATAAAATAACCAATTCACAAAAAGTTCAGGATTGTGTTCAAGGACAAATCACGACTCTAAGAAGGAAGCTTTTTACCCTTGAAGAACTGTCAGTGACTGGTCAGGTTAGGTAGTATCCCCAGCGATCCTGCCGATTACACCAACTTGTGGGATCATGTTCAAATAACAACCAAAATCAGTGAATATCAAAAATAGTCTCTTGTATTCAGCAATCACAGCACAAGTTTGAAACTGCCAATAGAATCCCAAAATACAGTTCTTACAAGAGCCCCTTTATACACTGTTCTTACATGCATTAAAATTCCATTACGATGGTGTTACTTTTTTTTATTAATAGTACACAAAGGTTTGAAGGGCTTCTGTCCTGTGAGACAGGAGGTGGGTTAAAGCATGCTAAATGCTGGCTGTTTTTTATGATGGGATTAATTTAAGAGAGACTGTCCGGTCTGCTTGCATAATTAAGAGGAATTAGTCCCTTTGTCTTTTAAGATAGTAAATGTGAGTAAAAATACTGGGCCTATACGCTCTAAGTAAATTTAAAAATGTACCTTTACTTAATAAAAGAATAAAGGATATTACTGCAGCTGGACTGTGAGATTTATTTACTATTTGTTGGTATGAGATTTATTCTATAATGCAATTTCAAGGAAGTGCTGTTTTGTCAGTTAGTTTCTTAAAGGGATAATGGCCCAGTTAAGATTTGGAGATGCCGGTGTTGGATTGATTGTTTGTTAAAAATCAAGGTATTTTTCAATGTATAATTTCAGTTACATCACACTGTAAACTTTTGCTATAAATTCTGTGTCTTACAATTGTGCACTCCACAGCCACCTGATGAAGGAGCAGTGCTCCAAAAGCTAGTGCTTCCAATTAAACCTGTTGGACTATAACCTGGTGTTGTGTGATTTTTTAGCTTTGGCCCAGTCAAAAAATATTTAAAAGGTAGAAATGAATTGACGAACCTATTCAGGTCCAGGAGATGGTTGGCAAGGACTGATTAATATTATAATGTTTCATGGAGACTTGATGGGGAGGCTACACTTATTCAGAAGGAAATGCTACTTGTAGCAAGGGCTGATAAGGTGTGAAAATGCAGTCAAATATAGCGAGCTGCTGAGTGAGTTAATGAAGATAACCTGTAGCACAATATCTCATAACACAAAATCTCACAACACCTTAATTACAACTGATATATAAATAATGAATGAAAGTGCCTGCACAGGTAGACAGCGCAGTTGAACTCTAATGATCCTGGTTTTGCAGCACGGATTTTGGTAGGGGTCCTCAGTGATGCTGCCAAGTGTCCCATCCACAACGCAAGAAAGATATCATGAACTCCCCACTGATAGTCGAAGGGTCTGCAGAGCTTAAATTAAAACAATGATCACTCCAGATGGCACCATATTCTATCCCATTTTTCTACAGAATTCAAAGATCCAAATCTTTCAGGGTCTGGCCCAAATACTCTTCATGCCCAATCAACCCTCCCAGACCACTTGACTAAACTTCCTTGACCAGATGGCTATTCCCTAACCATCTGTCTACCCCTTCACTCACCTACCCACCTTTCCTACCTATCCATTCACTTGCTCATTCATGCACCCTTACTCTCACTCAGTCACCCACTCACCAACTTACAGTTATTAAATAAAAGACTTGAGATCTTTAGAAAACTTTGTGAGCAGCAGCAATGCACCCAACATTGTTGCTGAATTAAAAATCTACATGAATACCATTTTGCTCCATTCTCCAGATATTTGCATCTCTCCATTACTCACTTCTACCTTCACCATCTGCACAATGTCAACTAGTGCTTCCTTCTAAGGCTAGCAAGCTGAGGTTCCACTCTCTTGCATGTACCCTTGCCCTGGCATTGCATAGCCTCAAGGACTGGAAGTAATAAAAAGAAAGAGATAAGCAAGTACTGAAATGAGGTGCTCAGGTAATTGAATACTTGGCTGGAAAAATGGTAGAAGAGGGCTGACTTTAGATTCTGGTGAAGATGACTCCTGTAAAAACCAGAACATAGAATTTGTACAGAGCTGGGAAACAAAGAGGGATGGGAGAAAAGACAGACGGCCAACCTAAAGGGGATCCCAAAGTCTTCTACAGGTATATTAAGAGTAAAAGGGTGGTAAAGGCAGAAGGAAGGTGTATGTGGGACGAAATGGCCATTTACATGTGGAGGCCAAACGTATAGCTGAGGTTTTATTTTAACCAAGAAGGAAAATGCTGTATAGGTCATAGCAACAAAGGAAGAAACTGTCACAAGAAGAGCTCAAAATTGATAAAAGAGAGACTGTTTTACAGATGATTGATAATTAAAGTTGACAAAACACTGGGACTGGATGAGATGCATCCAAAGAAATTGAAGAAACCAACAGGAAATTGCAAGGACACTGACCATAATCATTCAGTCTTCAGAAGACTCAGGTGTCAGAGGACTGGAGAAATATAGACTTTATGACCTTGTTCAGAAAAGTTTGCAAGGATAAGGTGAATCAGTTTAACTCTAGTGGGGGGGGGGGAGCTTCTTGAAACAACTATTTGGATAGAATTTGTCGTCATGTGGAAAAAGATGCATTGTTGAGGAAGTGGCAATCATGTTTGAAAAGTTGGTGATGTGGTGTATTTCAAAAAGGCATCTGATACAGTGCCTTTCAATAATCTTGTGAGAAAGATTATAGCTCATGGAATAAAAAGGACTGTAACAACATAGATACAAAGTTGGCTGAGGGATTAGGAACAGAGCAATTAACTTACAAAAAATAGTTTAGGCTGGAGGAACATTTTTGGGGAGTTCTCAGTGGGCATGAGTGGATCCTTGCTTTTCCTAACATATATTAATAATCTAGTTCAGGGATAATTTCAAAGTTTGTAGACAATGCAAAAGTTGAATGCATTATTGTTAACTATGAGGAGGATAACATAAACTTCTGACTTAAACAAGTTATTGGAGCGGACAGATAGGTGACAGATGAAATTCACTGTGGAGAAATGTGAGTTGATGTATTTTGGGAGGAAGAATATGGATAGGGAACAAAAAAAGGGTGCAAATATTTAAGGGTGTGCAGGAACAGAAGGACCTGGGTGCATATGTGCATTCATGTCTGAAGGTGGAAGAACACATGGAGGTAGCAGTTCATAAAGCTTGGAGTATCCCGAGCTTTATTATTAAAGACATTGAGTACAAGAGAAAGAAAAATGCTGAACTTATACAAGACATTGACTGGACCTCAGTTAGAGTGTTATGCACAGTTCTGACTGCCACACAATAGGTAAGATTGGAAGCAAAGTGATTTACAAAAATGTACCAGTGATGAGAAACTACAGTTATGAGGATAGTTTGGAAAGGTAGTGGCAGACTGTTCACCTTAGAGAGAAGAAGGCAAAGAGAAGATTTAGTACAAGTTTTCAAAATCATGAGAGGTTTGCAGAGAAAAGATAGGAAGAAGCTGTTCTCACTTGTAAAAGGATTCAGAACAGAGGATGAAGATTGAAAATGAATTAAAATCATAGCAAATGTGACATGAGAATGTTTTTCACATGAGTAGATTGGGTCTGGAATGGACTGCCTTGAAGTGTGATGGAGGCATAGTCAGTTGAGGAATTCAAGACAGCATTAGATGACTTTTAAAAATAGAAACACAATGCAAGGCATAGGGATAAAATAATGTTAATAATACAACTCATTAGATAGCTGGTACAGTCTTAATGGGCCAAAGAACTTCTTCCACACCATAAAATTACTCCAGTGCTGTGAGAAACAGGCAAGCCTTGCTCACCAATTCCAACAGCACATTTAAATAAGTTGCATTTACCAGTGCTGTCAGGTCCTCAGCACCACTCAGACCCTGACCCTTGCTGATAGGTCAGTGATTAGCCTGGGGTGTAGGTCACCCTTATTCAGGAACACTCTGTATCCTTCATTTAGAGTAATAGAGATGTACAGCATGGAAACAGACCCTTCTGCCCAACCCGTCCATGCCGACCAGATATCCCAACCCAATCTAGTCCCACTTGCCAAGATTCCTGAAGAAGGGCTTATGCCCGAAACGTCGATTCTCCTGTTCCCTGGATGCTGCCTGACCTGCTGCGCTTTTCCAGCAACACATTTTCAGCACCTGGCCCATATCCCTCCAAACCTTTCCTATTCATATACCCATCCAAATGCCGCTTAACTGTTGCAATTGTACCAGCCTCCACCACTTCCTCTGGCAGCTCATTCCATACATGTACCACCCTCTGTGTGAAAAAGTTGCCCCGTAGGTCTCTTTCATATCTTTCCCCTCTCACCCGAAACCTATACCCTCTAGTTCTGGACTCCCCAACCCCAGGGAAAAGACTTTCCCTGCCCCTCATAATTTCCTATCCATGCCCCTCATAATTTTGTAAACCTCTATAAGGTCACCCCTCAACCTCCGATGCTCCAGGGAAAACAGCCCCAGCCTGTTCAGCCTCTCCCTATTGCTCAAATCCTCCAACCCTGGCAATATCCTTGTAAATCTTTTCTCAGGTGGATGCCTCAGAAGTCTCGATGTTGTAGTGCATGTAATCTTGCCAGAATGAAGTTGGCACTGCATCCTAGTCCTCCTTATTACACTTTGCACTTTCTGCCAACTTCAGCTCTGTCTGCTTTTATTATCTGGGTGCCTTTTTCTGACACTCTTTGAGAGTATGACCTTTCATGTATAGCCTCCAATATGGCCTCAAAGGTGGCATCATTAATCCTTGGGGAGCCTGGCCTAGACCTCTGTCGGTAGAAAGTCCATAGACGTCATTCCTGATGAAGGGCTTATGCCCGAAACATTGATTATGCTGCTCCTCGGATGCTGTCTGACCTGCTGTGCTTTCCCAGCGCCACACTCTCGACCCTAGACCTCTGTCCTCCAACACTCTCTTCTGCCAGCCATTAATTTGCCAGATGGTTAGCAACATTGCCATGCCATGTCTTTAACTCAAGCTGCATCTCATTCCCACACCCATTGCCATGTATATGTAGCCAAATCCATCTTCTGAAGTCAGAATTCAGGCTGACTACGGGGAGAATTGGAACCTGTGTCTGCTTCTCTAGTGGAGTGGAATTGGGATCGAGAATGACTCAGGCATTGGCTCCAGACCGCAAATGGAAACTCCAAATCCTTCCCTTGGACTCCTTACTGTTCTTTGAGTATTTTCTATTCTCTCTGTCCATTTATCATGTCTTTATTATTCATTTTTAACATGTTCTTTCAGATAAGCCATTGCAACAGATTGGGAATTGACCCTATCTCTTTCTTGTGTGAGTGCTTCAGTTACATTGGGCTACAGTAGGTTTAAAATGGGAAGGGGAGTGCTCACAAACCCAACAGGTGGCTTGCCTACTGCCTACTTGCCCAACCTCCAGGGCACAGTGGAGGCATTGGGTGACCCAACTTCCCTTGGGCAAATTAAGGATTCCAGACCACCCGAGTCACTATTTAATCTGCAACAAGCGAAGGCCAAACCAGAAACGTAGCAACTCTACATGCAAGAGCTAGTTTTGGGCAGAAGGTACCTTTGTTGTGCTTCCTCTGTGCCTATTGGACGTACACTTCCACCCACAGGTTCATGTCTTCCTACTTTACCCTCACCACTCTGGCCTCTCAAAAAGGCACCTCACCATTTGTACTGGGGCAGCCTGCCAGCTGTGGGCATATCCCAGATTTAGCTCTTACCTCTTTATTGTGCTGAACTACCAAAGTTCCATGTCCACCATTAGCTGCCATTAAGTGTGAGGCAATGACCTAGCAGCATTATTGCTGGACTGTTAAACCAGAGAACTAGGTAATGTTCTGGGGACCCAGGTTCAAACCCCAACACAGTGGAATTTGAAGTCAATAAACATATGGGATTAAGAGTCTAATGATGACCATGAAACCATTGTTGTAAACGTCTGTCTGGTTCGTTAATGCCTTTTAGGGAAGGAAACTGCCATCCTCATGTGGTCTGGTGTACATGTGATTTCAGACCCACAGCAATGTGGTTTAACTCTTACCTGCCCTCTGGGGTGGGCAATAAATACTAACCCAAGAAGTGAACCACCCATTAACTACTGTGCCTCAGCCGTTAGCACTGCTGCCTCACAGTACCAGGAACTTGGATTTGATTCCACCCTCGGGTGACTGTGGAATTTGCTCATTCTCCCCATATCTGCATGGATGGATTGGCCATTGTAAATTGCCTATAGCATCCAGAGATATGCAGGCTAGGTGGAATAAACATGGGAAATGTGGGGTTACAGGGATAGTGGTAGTGGGTGGGTCTGGATGGGATGCTCTTTCAAGGGTCAGTGTCGACTCGATGGGCTGAATGGCCAGCTTCCACACTGTAAGGATTCTATGATTCTACAGCTCACTGGAGTTCTCAGTCCATTGTTGAGATTGCAGTAGGGTGTTATCACAATATTTCCACCAGATGGTGCTGCTGTACAAGACAGATCATGAGCAGTTTCGCATGGTTAAACAAATTCTTAAAAGATTCATTCCATTGAAAAGTATCCCTTTATATGTTTGAGATTGATAATCTTGTGCAGTATTACTAATACAAATGTAAATAAATTTACCAGCCAAGTAAGTGTTTCCTTGTCAGTAACTGATAGTTATGTTAAAAAATACAGTCTTTTATCTTGTCATTGAAATGCATTCGTTGTTTTCTGAGTACATTAATTTTTTTTATCAAAAAGACTTTAAAATTGCACTTCAGAAAATTAACACAGTTTGAAGGACCTTCCTGAAGCATCACAATGTAACGTTATCCCAGTTTTGGTTTGTTTTGTAAGTGGGAGTCCTATCTGGGCAAATTGAATATTAAACCAGCTAAAAGGTTGTGGAAATCATGTGTGTAAATAGTTTTGCCGTAGCTTATTTTGCTTAAAGTTATCTGATTCTTTTGCAATGGCTCAGCTATTTCTGCCCAGCTTGTGCTGTTATCGCTGGAGGGAACAAATGAAGCCACAGCCCAATTTGTAAAGAAGCACACTCTTTATCTCTTACGATTTCCACTTTAACTCCTGAAAACTAATAACTATCATCATATACTTCATCCAAGTGACCCTTTTGATGTTATTAATTCATTCATAGGACCTTAGTGTCACTAACGTGGCCAGTAGTTATTGCCCATCCCTAACTGCCCTGGTGAAGGGGAGGTGGTATGCCCCTTCCTTGAAGCGCTGCAGTCCATGTGGTGTTGCAACATCCACACTGCTGCTGGGGAGGGAGCTCCACGATTTTAGGTAAAAGCAATGACTACAGATGCTGGAAACCAGAGTCTAGATTAGAGTGGTGCTGGAAAAGCACAACAGTCCAGGCAGCATCCAAGGAGCAGTAAAATCGGCGTTTCAGGCAAAAGCCCTTCATCAGGAATACAGGCAGAGACCCTGAAGGGTGGAGAGAGCACTTATCTCTCCACCCTTCAGGCTCTCTGCCTGTATTCCTGATGAAGGGCTTTTGCCTGAAACAGCGAGTTTACTGCTCCTTGGATGCTGCCTGGACTGCTGTGCTTTTCTAGCACCACTCTAATCTAATCTTAGCAAAGTAACAGTGAATGTACAACAATACAGTTCCAAGTCAGGATGGTGTGTGACCTGGAGGAAAATTTGCAGGTGGTGGTGTTTTCATGCATCTGCTGCCCATATTCTTCCGGATGGTCAAGATCAGATGTTTGGAAGGCACTTTTGAAGGATACTTGACAAGTTGTCACAGTGCATCTTGTAGATGCTGTTACCATATGCTGGTGATGGAGTGAAGAGCTAAGGTGGTAGATATTCTGTCAATCATGCTTTGCTCTGGATTGTGCTGAGCTTCTTGGGTGTTGGAGCATTATTCATCGAGGCAATTGGAGGATATTTCGATCTCTTGCGTCTTGTTGGTGGACAGGCTAGGAGGTGAATTACTCACCACTGACTTGCCAATATCTGACCTGCTCTTATCATCACAATAGTTATGGCAGGGCACCTCAGATCTTTTGGTTGAAAATGTCTGCAAATATTTTAGCCATGTCTTTTACACTACTGTACTGGGCTCAATTTTCATTAACGTTAGGGATGTTTGAAAAGCCTCCTCCTCAGGTTAATTATTCAGTTCTCTGTTCATGATTAGTTGTGACAAGATGGCAAAGCTTTGATTTATTGGTTGTGGAATTGTTTAGATCTGGCGTTTTCATGTGATATCTGTTGTTTAATATGCATATGGTAGACATATACAAGATGCATGTATAGCCTCATCAGATTCGTCCCTGATTTTTCAGAACACTTAATAATGCTCCTAGCATACTGTCCTACAGCCCCGGCCGGGCTGGTTTCTTCAGCTTGATGGACATGATATAGTGAGGGATATAGGAGGTGACAGGTCACGGATTTTCTCAGTCTGCACTTTTTTAATTGGCAAATTTGATAAATTTGTTGATCCATTGATGGAAATTAAACTGGGTCTATTTTTCTGTTTGAAATGAATTAATAACAGAATCCCTACAGGGCAGATGGAGATCATTTGGCCCATTACATCTACACCAACCATCGGAAAAGCATCCTGCCCAGGCGCACTCCTCGTAACCTCACATTTACCATGGTTAATCCACTTAGCCTGTGCATTCCTGGACACTATGGCATAATTCAACAAGGCCAATCCACCTAACCTGCGCATCTTTGGAGGAAACTGGAGCACCCAGCAGAAACCGAGCATGGGGAGAATGTGCAAACTCCACGCAGATGGTCACGCAGGCTGGTCCCTGGCGCTGTGAGGCAGCAGTGCTAACCACTGAGCGACCATGCTGCCAATTAATAGCAAGACAACTTACTAATATTTGACTTGGCAACCCAGCAGTAAATGCTAACTTGGCACAGATGGCATTTCTGTTTTCACAATGGTGTGTTCAATATCTTTTCCAGGATTTAAGCATAAATATTAGTCTGACACTGCAGTTCAACACTGAGGTAATGTTCCATTGTCAAAAATTTGTTTTTGGATGAAACGTTAAACATAGATCATGTCATCTTGTTTATAAAGGTGAACCTTCTGAGCTAGGTCCTGCTGGAATGGATTTTCTGGCTGGAAACCAATTTATTTTAAGGTGAGTTTTGCCAAGGCTCTTTCCCAGAGACATGGAACAAGCAAATAATCTCTAGTTCATCAGCCATTCAGGGAGGATAGGCAAAATGCTGGCTCTATTCTTTCAACTGAATGATTTTTATTGGAAGGGGCCATGACATGATGATAATGACTCACCTGTGGTGCCAATGTAACACACTGATTTCACTAGGACCTCTCCAATGCAGATGACAGCACACCACACAGTTCCCCTCATTCCCCACACTTCAGACACCTGACATTCCAACCTCAACAGCCAAAACCCGCACTTGTCTTCATCTTATTGCCCTTGCACACCAAGCCTCTGTCAGCTTCCAGAAAAAATGTCCTTCATAATGCTCTCCATACAAACCACTATGACCACTGGGGGCTCTCTGATTTTTTTTCCCTTGTGGGAGGACAAAGTTCACAATTTGAAAAGATCAGCAAACATCTTATTGGCGAGTGGCAATGCTTCATTGGGAAGGAGATCTTGCTCCATCAAGCTGGACGTGTTAGCAGTGACATTCCAAGAGAGGACAAGCCTTTTGTCTGTGGACCCTATGCTGGGCTGTCTAACTGGACATTGGCACTTATCGCCTTTGCCCTGTGGAGGAGAAGGCAGCTTTTGCAGTAGGTGTTGCTCTTGTTGTTGCAGGACCTTGTTGGTAATGGTTGTCAGCCTGCCCTGTCCCTCTTTGAAAGTGGAAGGTGGATAGGCTGCTCCCAAGCTGTAGTGAAGATTGGTAGCAGAAAAGCATGATGTATAGGATATGGTAGACAAGTGAAGTACCTTCCAAAAAGTTGGCAAGCACTTATCACTCTTTGAGGGAAGTACCTTGAAGAGCAGCCATGGCTGGAACTCTTCATGTGCTTTCTTTACATGCAACTAAGCTACAATGTGGAGGCAGGCCTGTGATGGAGTGAGGTAATTTGCAGGTCCTTAGTTAGGAAAAGGTTTTAGCACCTTGGTGATCTCGGATCAAAGAGTTGGGGTGTGGGTTTTGCAGTACAGGTGGGTAGAAAGGAAGGGGGCTATAATTTTCTCATAAGATCCCTAATAGAGTACATGCATCTCCCTGGAAGAGAGTATGCTTCTACTTCCAGATATTTCAAACACTGTAAACAAAGCCTACATGCCAATGTAAACTGTTTTGTGGCATCTGCAACATAATACTGGAATCAGTTGTATTTTAACAAGCTCAATTGATCTTTTGCTATTTATTTTCATATGACAGGATGAGATGCTGATCCTGACATCTGCTCATCCTCTGCATTATGGAGTGGGCTTGGGTCTGGTGGGAAGGGGGTTGGTTAGCTATCTGACTTATATTAAATGCCACCTCACCAGCGCCCCCAGTCCCCACTCTTTTCTGATAAAATACACCCTGGAGTGGCATGTAACATGTAGCCCCTGGTCTAACGTAATACATGAGATAATATTCACTAAGTCTGTAAGCCTTTTCTCCTTTGCTGAACACAGGTACACCAAAATCATTATAATTATTTGGTAACAACATATAGGATAAAAGTGCCCCCCCCCAGGCAGAGATGTAGCTTTTATGTTAACAGATCTTTTGATCTTCCCTGGGGATAGTGCACATTTATTCAGAGTGTGTCATTGACATATTTGAGCATGTCACAGATATGTTTGCAAAGGGGAAACAGAGAAATATGATTCCTGTCTTAGTATTGAACACCTTCACATAACTCTTCTCCAGCTTCTTTCCTTCAGTCTGCCAAAACCATTTTTTTTTCACAATTCCTTTCCAAATCTGATAGCATAAAGCTTTCACAATTCTGCTGGCATAAAACTTTCTTAATTCTAAATTAAAGACATCTATTCAAACTCCCTGGCTTGGAAACTCCACGCTAAAACATTTTAGCTCAGGTGATAGGTCCCTTGATCTGATTAGATTCTCCTGCAAGAAAAAACTGTTCTATCTTCCAAACTGAGACCTTGAATCTTCTGTACTGAAGTTAAAACTAAACTAATTGCATTAATTTGTTTATTCTATTTGTCATTAA
Source organism: Chiloscyllium plagiosum (assembly GCF_004010195.1). Lineage (NCBI taxonomy): Eukaryota > Metazoa > Chordata > Chondrichthyes > Orectolobiformes > Hemiscylliidae > Chiloscyllium > Chiloscyllium plagiosum. The sequence goes on along the minus strand of NC_057728.1, from coordinate 36,489,290 downwards.
ATTTAATCCATTAGTACCACAGGGATCTATTAGACAATACACCTTCCAATCATTATATGCCTTTCTAGAAATTATGTACCGAGGTCATTGACCCTATAACCCTGTAAAATATTTTAAAAACTGCCACAGGACTAATCAGAGCCCACATGCCTCTTGTTTTAAATCCTAATCCCCGAAGTGCAATATAAAGATTATACATATTTAGCTCAACAAGATGGAAGATGGCTACATCTCCAAAGAAATGCCATTACAGTAGGTAGTTCTTGCATAAGATAATTGTTCTGAAATGGTTAATGCTTTTGTTGTTGCCATAAAGACTTGGGTGGGGAAACACAGAACATTTTCGGGTATCAAAGGGGACAGATCTTTAATATTAAACCTCCCAACCGTCTTGGTAACAATGTCTATCTTACCAATGTATCTTCCTGATAGTTATCATGTAATAAACTAATCTGATTTAACATAATAGCCTCTCCTTATTATGCAACCTAACAGTTTCCACCTGCCATTTTAGGTCAAATAGGCCCTGTGCACTCAGTCAGAAAATGAGGACAGTGGCAATTATTTAATCAACTATATGCTAGTAGTCAATGGCATTAAATATGTCTCCATAGGAAGCAGTGATGAGAAATGGAATTTGAGTTTGCCACACAGAACAAATTCCAACAAACCCAGAATGAATTTCCAGCTATAGCTTTAAGACTGACTCAGATAGATACCCAGTGACAAAGTCACAGCAAGATTCAATAAGGCAGAATTGATAGTCAGTACTAAAATTAACAGGCTTGGTAGGAGAACCATAGAAGTAAGTGTGAACCTAAAGCTACATGGAGCTGGACCATTGATTATACAAGGCAATTATAGATTGCATCAGGTGCCAATGAATAGTGGAATAGTATTAGGGACAATGTATAACTTCAGGTTTAATTGATATTTTGTGTTTTGTGTCTGTTAATTGGTGATGAGTTGGGGCAGGGACATGTGTGCAGGAGGACATGGTTTGTCATTTCAGAGTTGTTCTTGTGGAGTTGATGTAAGGAATTCCACCAATAAAAGAGACTAGGACCTGAGGGTATAGACTCTGAGTGAAGGGATGACCTTTTGCCAGGACTGGAGTGTTTGAGTTATAGGTCGAGGCTGAATTGGCTGGGGTTTAGAGGGCATAGGTTTAAATGGGAAGGGAAAGACTGAGAAAGGACCAAAGGATATCTTTTCCATGCAGAGGGTGGTGTGTGTATGGAATGAACTGCCAGAGGAAGTGGTGGAGGCTGGTATAATTGCATCATTTAAAAGGCATCTGGATGGGTGTATGAATAGGAAAATGCTGGCAAATGGGGCTAGGTCAAATTGGGATACCTGGTCAGTACAGACTAGTTGGGCAGAAGGGTCTGTTTCTGTGCTGTATAATTCTATGACTCTATAACCGAGCTGAGGAGGAATTTCTTTAGCCAGAGGGTGGTGAATCTGTGGAACTCATTGGTGCAGAGGGCTGTGAAGGCCAAGTCATTGTGTGCGTATAAGACTGAAATAGATAGCTTCTTGAATAATAATGGGATCAAGGTTTATGGTGAGAAGACAGGAGAATGAGACTAAGAAAGATCAGCCACAATTCAATGGCTGAGCAAACTAGATAGGCTGAATGGCCAAATTTTACTCCTTTATGTTACGGCCTTACAGGAGTGGGCGAGACTGATGTGAGGACGGAGCTGCAAAACTGATAGCTAATAAGCTCCAACCATAAAGAAAGGTACCTTTAGGAGTTTTTGGCACATGGTAGTCTCCCTATATTTGGGCCAGAATGTCCATACCTGTAGGTGTATCATTTCATTTCCAAACAGATTGAAAAATAATCAAAATAATTTTCTATTTCACCGACTAACTTGGATCTAAACTGACATTGGCAACTAACATAGACGGGCTGTCTAATGTTAAAGAGTGGTAACTAAAAGTTCTTTTCCTACGAAGGTTGTAATTTAAGTTTGAGGAAAATGGTGGAGACCAAGTGGAGAAAATGCTGGGATATGGTTTCCTGCTGATGTTCTACAGAAGTGGAAAAATGAAGTGGATATAAGGACATGGGATGTGTTATTATCAAAGAAAAAGCAAAGCATAGCCTTGGTACTATAGCTTACTACTAAAAGCAGGATCCATTATAACCTCAGGTCAATAGGCTCAATAATTAGACAAAAACTTTCGATAATCAATCAACACTTATGGACCAAATTTATAACAGGGCTTGTTTAGGGCTTGCAAGGCATTGATTAGACTGTGATAAGTTTAGAAAGTCAGATGGATCTTTCTTAAAAGAATATATAATAGTATTTAAAAGATTACATTTAAATTGAAATAAAATTATTTGGTGTTTTGTAACTCAGTGCTTACCTTTAATTTGTTAGATTATGTTAAGCTATCACACATAGATGGATTCCTAGAATTAACTAGAGTTAGGTTTTCACTTTTGGAACAGATTCAGAAAGCCGAACAAAAATGCCTGGGAAAGCATTCATTCCTTCTGGCCTGCAAGGATCAAAAGGAACCTTCAGCAAGAACACAAAGAATGAGGATTCATTGTGATGGAATTTTGAGGCTCGGCAGAAAAAGCATCAATCAGAAAGGAGAACCATAACCAAAAAGAAATGAGGATAGAGATACCTCTGGCAATTTTAACAGACAACAAGAATTGTGGAACTGTAACCAAATAACTGACCTCAGAATGGTTAATATGTGTTTTAGATGTGACTTACAATAACATTTGGGATGGAATAATAAAGCAATCTAAATTACATGCAACACAGAAAGCTTGAAGGGAGACATTGATGATACTGTTCAGGAGAGTATTTAGGCAGTAGTAATTATAAGAAGCTTCAGCCCAGAATTGAATGTTTCTATTGCACTGTGTATGGCAGCACCTGTACATCCACCGTGTGTGGATTGGTTAAAAGACTATCTAGGTTCTTGAAATCGTGAGGAATCAAGTCAAGGAACATGACAGTTTGGTCCGGAGATGACAACACAGTGATTCCTTGCAAAAAGTTGCAGCAAGCCTCTTTATCAACATAGTGTCATGGGAAATTCCCATAATGTTGAACAGGCCATCTCTATGTAAGTGGTTCAAGTGCTTATGAAATACAACAAATCAATTGTTAATGCAAAATCAGTAAGTTTACAGTGTACAGAAGATGGACATTATGGTATCCCTTTAACAAGATCAAACTTCTCTGATCAAAATTATCCAGAGATGTCATTGGTGTCAGTGAAAAGGAGCTTAAAGATAAAAGGGTAATACAGAACAGCCTTGATTATCCGAACGAGATGGGTGGGGAGTATTTTGTTCGGATAACTGAGAGTTCGAATAATGGATTGTTCAGATAATGGTTAGCATTCTTACAGCACCTTGAGATCTTGTTCAGATATCTAAAATTAAGGTAACTGATGTACAAGTAAGAGAAAGTGAGGACTGCAGATGCTGGAGACCAGAGTTGAAAAATGTGGTGCTGGAAAAATACAGCAGGCCAGGCAGCATCCGAGGAGCAGGAGAATCGACGTTTCGGGCATAAGCATTCCTGAAGAAGGGTTTATGCCTGAAATGTCGATTCTCCTGCTCCTCGGATGTTGCCTGGCCTGATGTGTTTTTCCAGCACCACATTTTTCAACTGATGTACAAGTAATCAAGTTTGTTCTGTACACTGGAAATGACATACTTTGCTTATCTTCTCACAGGTTAAAAATCTTGCTAAAGGAAGCTGAGGTAAGGGATGATGAGTCCACTAAAACTATGGAAGAGATGAGTGATACATGTGATGTATGTAAACAAAAAGGAGGACACCATTATGGCTCATGGTGAACCTCTCATTAGCAAAAGACCGCAATGAAGTTGTAGCAACGGACCTGATGGAATGGGACATAGAAAGACACTTTCACCTTGTATATCAAGCTAAATGTAGTCAGTTTACAATAATATATAATACTAAGAAACATATAATAATGGACAAGGTAATAAAGAAATGGATAGGAACAGACTTGGGTGACAGCTAAATTTCAACCTAACAATGGGAGGGAATTTACCAGTTTAGGAATATGTGTGAAAACATAAACATTGTGATAATGAATGCTGTAACAGAAAGTTCCTTCAGTAATGTAGCGTCTGAAAGAAATCATGAAATAATAGACATTATGCCTGGTAAGCCATATATGTACGCTCTCCAAAACCTCCACATCCTCTCATAATTTGGCAACCAGAACTGTACACAATATTCCAAATGTGGCCTAACAAATTCTGTACAGCTACAACATGACTTGTACATTTGTATACACTATGCCCTGACTAATGAAGGCAAGCATGCCAAATGCCTTCTTGACCACTTTATCCACTTGTGTTGCAACTTTCAAGGATCTGTATGCCTTGTTAAAGTCGATGTAGACACTACCCTGCTCTCATTAATCAACTTTGTCACTTCGTCAAAAACTTCAATCAGGATTGTAAGACATGACTTCCTTCTACAAAGCCGTGCTGCCTATTGCTAATCAGTCCATATTTTTCCAAATGTGAGTAAATTCTATCCCTAAGAATCTTCTCCAATAATTTCTCTACCACTGATGTAAGGCCAACTGGCTTGTAATTTCCCAGAACACCCCCGTTTCCCTTCTTATCCAAAGGAAAACATTGGTTATTTTCCAGTCCTCTGGGACCTCTCCTGTGATTGAAGAGGATACAAAGACTTTGTACAAGGCTCCAATAATTTCCTCACCTGCCTCCCTCAGCATTCTGAGCTAGATCTGCTATCAGGTCCTGGGGACTTGTCTACCTTAATGCTTTGCAAGGCATCAAATCTCTGCTCTGTTTTCATATTGACATGCCCTAGGATATCAACATAACGCTCCCAAGACTCACCATCTACCATCTCCTTTGTGAATACCGATGCAAAGTATTCGTTAAGGACCTCACCAACTTCCTCTGGCTCCATGCATTAATTCGCTTCTTTGTCCTTGCCTCTGGTTTATGAAATCATGAGGGGCATGGATAAGTTGAATAGCAAAGGTCTTTTCCCGATGATTGGGCATTCAAACCTAAACAACATAATATGAAGGTGAGAGGAAAAAGATTTAAAAGATATCTTAGGGGCAACCTCTTTTACACAGGAGTTGGTTTGTATGTGGAATGATCAGCCCGAGAAGTGGTAGATGAAGGTACAGTTACAATATTTAAAAGACATTTGTATAGATATATGAACAGGAAAGGGTTAGAGGGATATGGGCCAAATGCAGGCAAATGGGACTAGTTTAGTTTGAGAAACTTGGTCAGCATAAATGAGTTGGACCAAAGGTGTGCTTTCATGCTGTATGACTCTTTGACATATTGTTTCAAAAATGTCCTACATAGGACTACCAACAGTTACCCTCAAAAGGACTAATATTGGTCACATACCTCTCTCTACAATGTAATATTTATCACTACCTCCACTTTTGGGTGCTCATTAGAACTTCTACTGAGTGGACAACTGCTGCCCTTTAAAGAGCTTCACAGTTCCCTTTCTGAACCAAGTGTTTATACTACAGGTTCTTTGAGGGACAGTGCAATTATCTAGACTCCTTTATCCACTAAAGTATTGTGGAATGTTACCTCAGGAACTCTTTGGAACCAGAAAAACTACAAAAGCAGCCATTGCAAATTCTGTTGAGTTGGTCAAGTTTGGTAATCTTTCACTATTTCTATTTCAGTAATACCACAGTCAAATTCTAAACATATTATTTGTAAGATGAATTGTCCCACAGGCAAATTACAGTCAAATCTAAATCATATTTCAAAAATAAATCAGGCATTATTTTCTTCATATGTAGGCTTTTAACCACATCATCACAGAGGATTAATTCCAGTCTACTCGTGGAAAACCCAATTCAACACTGAAGTTTGATTTTCTTTCAGTGTTAGGTCTAGCCAACAGTCTAACAGGCATAAGAGTACAGCATATTTTTTGAATTACATAGTCTTTGAACAGATATCAAGAATGTAAACTTAATCTAACTATTTATGGTCAATGAAGTAATTAAGAGCGCTCTAGTTTTTATTTTCCCTTTGTGTATAAGTTACGATATTTTAAAACTGACCTTTTTCATTCTTTCATGGGATGTAGGCGTTGCTGGCAAGCCTAGCATTTCTTGCTTGTCACTAATTGCTTTTGAACTAAATGGCTTACTATACCATTTCAGAAGGTAGCTAAGAGTCAATCCTTTTGTGGTCAGGAGTCATATACCAATCAGACCAGGCAGATTTCCTTCTCTAAAGGACATTAGTGAACAAGATGGGTTTTAGTGACAATTGGAGGGAGTCCGTGACACCATTACTGACACCAGTTTTCAATTTCAGATTTTACTAATTGAATATAAATTCCACAAATACTGTGGTGGAATCAATACTGAACTACTCTGCATGCATCCTGATATTTGCCCTGGACATGGCAGAGAGAGGTAAATTGGCACCCTTCTGTGTGGACAGGTACCTGCTGGGCAAAGTGGTGAACAGAGGAACTTCCTTTATCCCCAGGGCCAAGTGAGGCCACAACACAAGATGATGCCAGCCTTGTCCAAGGTTGCCACCACAGTCAATGCAGTCTCAGCCATCCCAGCACTGTAGGAAGAAGATTGATGACCATTTCTGTTCCACCGGTGATGCCATTTCTCTCCAACACCACACACCCTGCTTCTACTGCACACACCTCATAAGATACATGCTCTACCACACTTACAACATCTTTCTGTGCCTCGCTTTCATCCACCCAAAGTCCAATTCCACTAACACTGCACTGTCAACCCACATGATCAGGGCACCATCCCACCTATGCCAAATATAACAACTGTGCCACGCACTTTCATCTCCTGTAATACCTCTGTCTCATTCCAGGAGGAAAGCAGCCCACAACAGGGGAGAAAGAGATGGGTGGGTGGTGGCCTGTCTGACATTCAGCTCCCCACTTCTTATGAGGAGAGCATCTTGAATCTGATCAGCTTAAGTACCTGACGGACTATTTCCAAGCCTTTGGACTAGTGATGGAGGCTGCCTGTGACTTAAAGTGCTGAGACCACTTGTGCAAAGGCTATCCTCCTTGTCTTGATATGTTGGTGTCTGGTGTTTAAAACTGAACTTGTGAGAAGCTGAATCTGCCAGGTACCTGCTCAGCTTTCCATGTTGAGTTTTCTCGACATTTAGCTTGTTTGGCAAGTTTGGTGAGATAGAAAACTGGCTAGTAATAAGGTGAGCCAGGTGGTCAACAAGGCGTTAACAAGAACAATCACTCTTAATTGGCAACTTGCTGCTGCCTAATAATGAGAAACTTGCCTCGCTGCTTGTGAAGAGCATTAATGATGGTGTGAGTGGCTCTCAGTGTTGAGATAGGTCTCGCCAAACTTTTTATTCAATTCTTTGATTTGATTTGATTTGATTTATTATCTTGTGTACCTAAGTACAGTGAAAAGCTTTGTTTGTAAGCAATACAGGCAGATCAAAGTATGCAAGAACATACAGCTCATAGGGTGAGGCATACAGATTACACTGCACAGGATGCACGTGAGGCAAGATCAACACTAACAAGAGTCCATTCATCAGTCAAATAACGGAAGGGAAGAAGCTGTTCTTGAACCTGTTAGTGCTACACGGTCATGAGTGCACAGGGAGTACAGTAGGGGGCTGACAACGCATCCTTGGGGGGCACCACTGTTGAGTGTTATTGTGGAGGAGGTGCTGTTGTCTATCTGCACAGATTGCGGTCTGTAGGTCAGGAAGCTGAGGATCCAGTTGCAGAGGGCGGAGTTTTGAGATCAATCAGCAGGAGGTAATGGTGTTGAAGGCAGGAATCTGACATAGGTGTCCACGTTGTCCAGATGTGCTATGGATGAGGGCAAGGGAAATGGCATCTAATGTGGACCTGTTATGTACATAGGAAAATTGCAAATTGCAAGTCAAGGCAGGCTGGGAGGCTAGAGTTAATGTGAGTCATGACCAGCCTCTCAAAGCACTTCATGATTATAGAGTTCAGAGCCACTGGGCAGCAGTCATTAAGGCACGCTGCATATGCTTCCTTTGGTACTGGGATGATGATGGTTTTCTTGAAGCAGGTGGGGACTTCGGCTTGTAGGAGGGAGAGGTTGAAGACGTTGGTGACTATCTCCGACAGCTGGTCTGCACAGGATTTGAGTGCACGGCCAGCGACTCTGTCTGGGCCTGTCGCTTTCTTTGGATTTACTCTCAGGAAGACTGATTTGACATCTGCAGCAATGGCAGAGGGAACAGTTGTGTCCAAGGTTGTCAGGCCAGGTAACACTGTGCTACTGGCATTCTGCTCGAACTGAGCATAGAAAGCATTGAGCACATCAGGGAGCGATGCATCTTTGCTATCTTGCTCTGTTTCATTTTGTATCCCGTTATGTTGTTTAGGTCTTGCCACAAACAGCAAGTGTCCATTTGGTTGGTTTGGGCCTCTAACTTGGCCCGGTACTGCCTCTTGGCATCCTTGATGACTTTGCAGAAGTCATATCTGAATTTTCTGTATAGGTCTGGGTCATTGACTTGAATGCTGCACACCTGGTTTTAACTCGTCAGTAGATTTCCCAGTTCATCCAAGGTTTCCAGTTGTGGAAGACCTGGATTGACTTCCTTGGTGCACAGTCCTCCATGTGTTTGCTAATGAGGTCCATGAGGGTGGTGGTGTACTCATCTAGGTTTTTCGCTGAGTACTTGGATATGGTTCAGTCCATCAGTTCCAAGCAGCCCTGGATACGGTCTTCTGCTGCCTTGGACCAGCATTGCATTACTTTCTGGGAAAGATCTGCCTGTTTCAGCTTCTGCTTGTAAGCTGGGTGGAAGAACACGGTGCTGTGATCTGATTTTCTGAAGTGTGGGCAGGAGATGAGGTGGTGTAAATTTCATCCAGAGCATTCTACACACTTTCATGGGGCAGCGTGTAGACTGTGATCAAAATGGTGGAGGTGAACTCATGAAGCAGGTAGTAGAGATGGCATTTTGTTGTGAGGTATTCTAAAGGTGGCTCGCCGGGTTGCCATCTCTGAGCACCAGGAGGTGTTGATCAGGAAGCATTCGCCCTTTGCCTTTCCCAAGGACGCTGTGTGGTCCATGCAATGTATGGGGAACCCCTCAGCTTGCAAGGCACAGTATTGCAGAAGTGAGCCAAGTCTCCGTGAAACAGATCACACAGCAGTCTCCCAGTTCCCTCTAAATCTGAGTTTATCCACTTTGTTTTCAATAACTTGGAGGTTTCTTAGGAAAATACTAAGGAGTTGACTAGAAACTGCATTATTTCAGCCTCAACTTCAGGCCAGCGTGTCTTCCTCATTTCCTTGTAGTTCTCCTGCATCTGGCCAGTCCCGGGAGTCGGTGGGGCGTGTCTGCTGCTCCAGAAGTCAAGCGATACAGGTTCAGGCCAGTTGGGCCTCCCACAGGATGGGACAATGCAAGGTCGGTTGCAGGGTCAGGTTGCAGCAGTAGGACATTCACTCCTGGACAGTCCCGGGTGCTGTTGGTGAGTGTCTTCTGCTCCAGGAGATAATTGAGTTGGTTTGGTTTCCATGTTGTCCATGTTACTGAGACCCTTGCAAATTTTCACCACAGGTTTTTATAAACCTGCTTACTTGTTGCATCTATTCACAGGAATTACTGAAACCAATGACCATGTATATATTGGTTGTGGGTATACTTAGTTATTTAAAAAATCTGGTGTTCTTTTGGTTGCACTTCAGCCCCACGATCCTGATCTTTAGGCACCCTGTCAGACAAGGGTAGGCAGGTCTGAGGCCTGCCTTGAGGGCCTGTTCCTGGGTCTGGCTAAAGTAGTCAGCAATGGGTCCAGGCAACGGGCCTTGGAGAGGAGGGGATCATGATTATCAACTACATGCCCCCTCTTCCATGATCTTGCTAAGGTGTCCTTGGAGAGTTATCATGCAAGGTCCACGAATATTTTTGTAGCTTTCAAAGGGAGATGTCAGTGCAGGTACAGAGTGCCTCATTTCTCCTCCCTACTGTGTTTTGATTTTAGTCCTCTCCATCTCTCTATACCTTTCTCTCACATTTGTTGCTGTTGTACTGCTCCTGATGGGCAGTGCTTGGAAACTGGCCATTTAATTAGAGACACTGTATCACCCTCTAGAATCCTCACTCAACTGGTCCTGATACACAGATAAATCTGACTTGTCAACAGGACATTCTATCATGGGGCAGTGCAATACTGAACCTGACTTTCTCCTCCACTGATGTCTGACCACACACACACTTGTAATTGAAATTAGCTGGTGAGATGTCGGAACCCTGGACAATTATCCCACTCTTGGAAATGCACAAACTGCTATAGCACCTTAACTGTTACACTGGCTGAGATCAATCAATTCAGCACCATAGTCTAACTTACATGACTCTCCCAGTCCCTGGATAAGTAGGCTCAGCGCTTGGAGAAGCTAGAATATTACACTTTAAACTGCTGGTTCATGGAATATGATTTGATTTGAGATTTATTTATTCAAGTTATTTTAATTGCAACATTTATGCATTCTCCTGTTATTCATAGGCAGAATTTGGAGGATAGGAAAGAGAATTGGAATTAGAATTAGGTTTATTGTCATGTGTGATCACATATGTGCAGTGAAAAGTTTACAAAAGTGCCACTTGCGTCCCCGCCTTAGGTGCAAAGGTACCTCGGTATAGGATCTTAGGGGAATAAATTAGAAAAATAAAAAAATAAAGAGTTCAGCATTACAGTTCTCCAAGTAAACCATACCAGGCCTCACCTCTGGTCCTCACTGGGCCTTGCCACAGGTTCATGCCGAACTCAACCTGGCACTACCTGTTCTCACCACCACCACGGGCTGCTGTTCTCACCGGTGCTGCAGTTGCCAAGGGACCTCACTCTTAGCCAAGTTGGGCACGCTTGCCCCATCATGGCTCGACTCTACTGGATTTGCTCCCCTCCACACTAATCTCCACTTCACTGCACAAACTTGCTCTCCACAGAGGCTGAGTAAATTGAAGTAAGAAAGGAAAACAGTGAAAGAAGAAAAGAAATGTAAAAGCGTACGGAGTTCTGCACAGGAGCCTGCCCATGACACTGCTACTCCACCGCCTCTTGACTAGAATCTAGACTGGAACTGGTGATATTTCCTGGCTCTTTAGGGCTGATTTCTTTTTTTTACTTTCCTTACCATTCTAAGAACAGACCACACCTAAAATGTAAGATCTTTTGCATGTTATATGAAATGCTCAAAACATAGTGAAGCAAATTCTAAACATATTCCCTCTGCAGCTGGAGTTTCAAACCTCTACTGTTCAGAGGGAAAATCTTATTGATTCCTGTTCTTAATTACTTTCCAGATGTTATTTATATCTCTTTCAACTTAGAATTTTCTACTGCACAACTGTCCCAAAACGTGGTTCAAAATTTGCAGCTGTTCATTTTTAGCACTTTCTATCTGATATTTAATAGTATTTTCTCTCATTTTTACTGTAAAAACTTGTTTAGTGAGAAAGGGTTAGAGAAAATAAAGCTATTGGTTTGGCTGTGTCTGCACACTAGCTGGTACTCAGCATCAAGACTGTAGTAGCACAAATTCTCTAAACCCACTGCTGTCCTGAAAAGTTTTCCACCAACATCACTGACATAATGCTGGTAACTTAGTTGAAGCCTTGGGGATGGTGGTGGCGGCAAGGAGAAAACATGTGGCAAGTAGCAGAGCCAATGGAACAGATGGTCTTAATTCTATTGACAAAGAAGGCTGTGCATTCCAATTCATTGCTAGAGGTACTAGTGGAGAGGACAGGGGACACCCCAATTGAACAAAACATCAGAGGTTAGCTTTGATTTCTGGTTTTCTTGGAGGAGTGACAAGTTTCAGCAGAAAGAAATTAGACCTGATAGTGTTTGATGTGGCTAGTCAGAGCAGTTGAGCAGCATATATAGACTCATGTCCCTCAGACAGACCATGTTTGAAGGCTTTTGTTGGGGATGTTCATCAAATGTGGATGTCAGCAGATTTATAGCTAGAGAAGTGTTGTGTTGATTGGAGATTGAAAGCTGAATGATTGGGAGCTATATAGATGTTGGTAATAAGGGTGAGATGTTATTTTTCTTAGTATTGAATGCAGAAAGAAATGGAATGGGAAGAAATATAGAAAATAGGAGCAGGAGTAGGCCGTTCAGCTTTTTGAGCCTGCACTGCCATTCAAAATTATCTTGGCTGATTATCCAAAGCGGTATCCCACTTTCTATACCCATTGATCTCTTTAACCCAAAGGGCTATATCTGACTCCTTGAAAATATTCAATGTTTTAGCCTCAACCACTTTCTGTGGCAGAGAAGTTCTCATGCTCACCACTCACTGGGTGAAGAAATTTCCACTCATCTGTATCGTTAGACTGTGACCCCTGGTTCTGGATTTCCCAGTCATCAGGAACATTCTTCTTGTTCTTACCCTGCCTAACCCTGTTAGAATTCAATGGGTTACTGCAAAATCCCTTCTCATTCTTCTAAAAGTGTAAACAGTTCTAAATTATCCAGCTTTTCTTTATACATCAGTCCTGCCATCCCAGGAATCAGTCTGGCTAATCTTTGTTGCACTCTCTTCATAACTAGAACATCCTTCTTCAGGTAAGGAGACCAAAACTGCACATATTACTTCAGGTGCTGTCTCACCAAGGCCTTTTGCAATTGCAGCAATGCATCCCTGCTCCTGTACTTGAATCCTCTCACTGTGAATGCCAGTATACTCTTTGCCTTCTTCACCATCTGCTGCACCTGCATGCCAACTTTCAGCATCTGGTGCACAAGAACATTGGGTCTCAGTGCACCTTTCCTTTTTGCAATCTATCACCATTCAGATAATAATCTGCCTTCCTGTTTTTGCTACCAAAGTGGGTAACCTCACATTTGTCCAAATTATACTTCATCTGCCAGGAATTTGCCCATTTACTGAACATATCCAAATCCCAATTAAACATCCCTGCATCCTCCTCACAGTTCAACTTTAGAGATACTGCATTTAGTTCCCTCATCTAAATCATTAATATATTAGGGGTTGAAGCACTGATCCCTATGGTACCCTACTAGTCACTAGCTGCCACTTGGAAAAAGAACCCTTTATTCCCACTCTTTGTTTCCTGTCTGCCAACCAGTTCTCTAGCAATGTCAGTACATTACTACACTAAGGGATTGGGATTGGGCATTGAGTGGAATACAAGTGATTGGAGATGACCTTATCAATGACTAAAATAGTGGGATTAGAGAGGCCAGGAGAAGGAAGAGGTAAATCCCTGGCCAATAATATAGGAAGGTGACTTTACCAAGGAGATGTGTCTGGGAGGGACAGTATAGCCCAAGGAAAACAAACTGTGGGAGCAGAGTTGGAGATCAAAATCATTTAGGATGAGAAGGTGTAAAGTGCTGATAGTGAGGGAGAAAACGACAGGCAATATTTTATGTAATAGCTCTAGTTGCAGTGGTGTGATTTAGGTATTTTAAAAGAGCTGAGGATTGGAATAAAGCAGGGTCAACAGAGGAAGAGAATCTATCAGAGGTATTGATAGTGAGGTCAGAGTATGATTTACTGCTATGATCACCATGACATTTTGAATAAAGTGGATGGTGTAAATTATAGTTAGACACAGAAGGCTCTGCTAAGGGGGACAGTAGAAGCCAGGTTTTCACTGCAATCACCCAAAATAATGTGGTGCAAGGCAAGGACTTTGTTTTATGAGTGAATTAATCATTTCCAGGTAAATGCAAGAAGGATAGGTGACTGTTGGTCTTCTGGCAAAGTTGAACTTAGCTGTCTCAGTTGGGATCTACTGGAAAGAAACGAGGCTGGTGATGTTTACTTTCAGCAGAGAAACTGTCGAGATTATGGAAAGGCTAGAAGACATTGGAGAAAAGGAAATGTATTCAAAAGAAAGCACGTTTTTGTCCAGGACCCAACACAACAGCAGAGACATGGTAAGAAACCAGAAATGCACTGATATATAGCGTTCCCCAAGCTTCGATGGCACTGCTCCCACTGAAATGTAAATAATCTGGCATTGAACAAAATTGCTCGACTTCAGTGTAACACTTAGATATCTTAGCATTCAATATGGATCATGACTTTGACTTGTAGTGAGATACTAATTAAAACATGGATGTTCGTGCAACCTCATTGAGTCATCAATGTACATTTTGGGTTGCTACACTGCAAAGGATACCAGCAATCCTACTGCAATCTTTAAGCTGTCATTCCTAATCAAACTGGGCTCCTGGATGTGGCTTCTTAGTGTGCTGCCCCCGTGTTCAGCTTCCAGCCTTGACCACTTCTGGCTTTCTGGCCCACAATTAAAGCCAATTGGTGAAAAATGCAGACCATGTATTGGCCTTCCACTGTGAGCTGCCAACAGACCCAACTACTTCTCATGTTACATGATGCCCAGAAGAAATCCTTCACCCACATTCTGACCCATAATTTTGTTATTTTCCCAATCCTGTCAATCGACCTCCTCCCTCAATGACCAATTTAGCTGGTTAAAGCAGAACATGACTCTATAAATGAATAACTGATCCAAAAGTGAATTCACCTTTAATACTGCAGTGTGCACAAGTGAATTAGTAAAGTTGTAGGCATCAGTGACTTACTGGATTGGCTAGTTCATCAATAAATGAATAATGGATCCAGGGGCATCCTTGTATAAATGAAGCAGAGGACACAATACAATAAATAAATTAATGCAAAAACAAATTCTGCGAAGTGGCTGATTCAGAAATCTACCGACTCAGGAAAAAAGAAATCAATAAATCAATGCAGACATAGGCACCAATGAACTGATGAATTAATGGAGAAGTGGATACATCAACAAATCAATGCATGAAAAGAGCACCAGACACTGCTGAATTAGTATGACCTTGTACTTTTTGCTACCACTGTTTTATATGACCACAATTTTAACTAACACATTTCTGGATATGAGATCAACTTCTACCTTTTCACTAATAACGCGCAGCTTTACCTTCTCACCATTTATTTCTTACTACCAAACTGGTTGTCGTTTTAATTTTCATAATTTCCTCGGTTCATCAAAATACTTTATACTCTTATTTATAGGTGAATAGCAAAACGTACAGAAGCTGGAGAAGCAAAACAGTTTTGTATGTGGGACCATGAGAGTTTGTTTGTAGTACAGGCTGAGAAATTAGGAAGCAGAGGATCGACAGGACCACTCAGGTGGGATGATATATTTATAGGCTGACAAGTTACAAAGGTGTTATGGACCAGACCAGAACCCCTCAAAATATTTTAAGAAGGTAGTCTCGACCTTAACGCTTTCTTATTGTAAAGGCAAATGCCAAGTGCTGTGTTTCAGATGCAATTTGACTGATCAACCCACTCGGCATTAAGCAAAATACAATTTATTCAAACACTATAGTTA
This sequence comes from Chiloscyllium plagiosum, assembly GCF_004010195.1. Taxonomy (NCBI): domain Eukaryota; kingdom Metazoa; phylum Chordata; class Chondrichthyes; order Orectolobiformes; family Hemiscylliidae; genus Chiloscyllium; species Chiloscyllium plagiosum. Next base: position 36,473,848 of record NC_057728.1, on the reverse strand, counting down.
AAGTACAACAAAAGAAAGAAGAATTTAGAATACCTTAACTCTATTGGAAAATGTAACCGAATAACAGATATGAATTATTAGTAATTAATTGTTCCAAGGTAGTTCCAAGATAAACACACCCTTTGGCAAAAAGGCAAATTCAGACATCAGATTTTTTCACATGCAATGCCCGTAATATGAAGAGAAACACCAGCTTCTAACCATAACCAAAAGAGGGGTAAAATAGCTTCTACTTTTTCAAAACTCCAGCAGGTCTGCTGAATCAAAAAAAAGATGAATCCTGGTCTGTGAGAGTTGGCCACACCCGTCAAGGTTGCTTCTTTTGTTCCAACTTTAAAAAAAACCCTCAAGGCAAAACAAACTGTTTACATTACCACAGACTGCTTAGAACCATTTGTTCTCTCTTAAAAGAAACCAGGACAAAACACACCTCTTAAAGCCACAGCGTCGTCTCAGAGGCAATTCTTCTATTAATGTTAAACCAGGAATGGTGTTCTGAAAGACAGTGTCAATTTGATGGGCAGTGGGTGAATGCCATGCACATACTGGATCTTTAAATACCCTTGTAATACTGGAAAACAGACACAATAGGATCATTTTTGGCCAATGGTAGGAAATTTGCAATTTAGAAAGGGTAGGAGAGAGAATGAGGAATTATTGTGTATGCACTCTGGATATGCAGCATTGTTGGAGGGGACATCATGGAAACTGACTGTCTTCCTGCTGTGGGATAAACTATGTCTCCAGTTATGTCTGGTTGGAAGTGCAAAGTCCTATGTTGAGAGTGTGTTCCAGTCAGTATCTTCCACTGCTTCAAGCATTGAAAATATCCTGTCATGACAACACTGAACCTTACTGACTGAGGTGGAGTCAATATTACAAATGTGAACCATGCGGGTCCATTGGATGAATTCACCAGACAACGTGCATTCAAACTGCAAGGAGGACCCAGTACTAGTCTCAATGCTTCGGCACCCAAAAAAGTTACTGGACTTCCTGCTGACACTGAATAGCTTCTGTCAGAATACTGTTGGGGGAGTATGTTGTGAGTTTCTGGTTCTAGGGAGTGTTCCCATGTGCTCAAAGGAGGGCCAGGAAACTTGGTGATTTACCCACACAAAGGCAGTGACAGAAAAAGGACCACAGTGTTCTCTGAGTATAGAACACCACAGGAAAATGGGGCAAAGGCAGTGGGAAAAATGGTCATTGTTTAAGGCCCTTTGTACAATTGGAGATAAATGCTTGCCTGTTTCTTGACAGTTATAGTTGGTGGTTGGAAAACTCAGCCAACGCACCCAGAATCTCTGTGTGCAATACACATCTGTGCTCCCCTGTATGCTGACCATTGAGGACCTCAATTGAGTCTGCTGCAACAGAACCCATACGTAACCTCACAGGCTGGCCCGCTAATCAAACGTTTCCCTGGCATGGCTGAAACCCACTCACCACCTGAAGATCCCACCTCTATACTTGATTCTAAGCTACGTGAGGTGTCAGTATCTAGGCTGATGGCTGTGAATGCCAAGTGTTGGGGCCCATTCAACAGTGCCAAGCTGTGCCAGCTTCCCACTGCCTGGTTGTACTGTGGCTGAGCAGTACTTCAATTTTTGAAGGCAGGAAATCAGAAACATTAGGATGAGGGAATGGGACTGAAGTAGAAAGCAAGTAGCCCATGGGCATACTTTCAGCAGCTTGCTCATGTCAGATAGCATGATGAGGGTGAGTCATAAGCTGAGCTGGGGCATAAAACAAAACATACCATCAGTCCCAACTTTCCAGGAGTTGTCAACCTGCCCCATGGAACCATTTCCTTGCAGGACTCAGAAGATGCTGGTACCATTATCTGCTCTTTTGGTCCTGATCTTGTCCTGCCCAAGCTAGGAAAGTATGTTTTACATTGTTTAGATGATATGCGTCATAATCAGATATCTGGAGGTATTTAGAAGCAGTGCAGGCTGGTATGAGGCTAGCATCAATGGACTGTGTGAGGGAGAGAGAAACCATCTGGCTACTTAAACAGGAGTCTTGACTGCAGGAGTTAATGATGAGTGAATGACGAGCATATGGTATTTTGAGCAGCATGAGATGCTGGTGGAGCAAGACATATTACTTGAACAATCATGAGTCTAGGTGCTAGGAATTGACAGCCCTGGCCACCGACTCCCATTTCTAATCCGATGGCGTTCTTTAAGAGCCTTCTGCCCCCTGCAGAGTAATGATGTCTCCTCCATCACCAAAGTCTCCAGTATTGGTGAGCTCTCAACATGGGCGGTGCGGTGGCACAGTGGTTAGCACTGCTGCCTCACAGCGCCAGTGACCCGGGTTCAATTCCCGCCTCAGGCGACTGACTGTGTGGAGTTTGCACATTCTCCCCGTGTCTGCGTGGGCAGGTGAATTGGCCATGCTAAATTGCCCGTAGTGTTAGGTAAAGGGGTAAATGTAGGGGTATGGGTGGGTTGCACTTCGGCGGGGCGGGGTGGACTTGTTGGGCCGAAGGGCCTGTTTCCACACTGTAAGTAATCTAATCTAATCAATGTTTTATTCGCTTGTTTAGAGTTGCAGCAATATTGCTCAGCAGTAGCATTTTGTAATTCAGTATAGCTTCTCTTTAACAGGGACAGACTACCCCAAAGAACAGAAGGCCGTCCACACCACATGCTATTCGCATAATGTTGCCTAACTTCCTGTTAAGCAGAACAGCAGTTGGTAGTGCAGGGGTTTCTTGCTCTTGCATTGCAATCAGATAGACAAGGAACTTGCAGCAAATTTAAACACTGATGATATCCACTGCAGTAGGGATCTGTGGCTCAGTGATAGTGTCCCCACTTCTGAGCCAAGAGGCTCATGTTCAAGACCTACCTGCTCTGGACGTGTGTAATAACATCTCTGAACAAGTTAGTTAAGAAATATCCACTGCAATGGGGTTCTTGTCGTGCCATGGTAGTGTCTGGTTCAAGTCCTACCTGCTTCAAAGCTGTGGAATAATGTCTCTGAATAGGTTGATTATGAATTGTCAGGCCCCTTATGTTCATCCTTTCTGACCTCCCCACTCTTAGTTTCTCAGATGCAGCTTCTTCCAGTTCTCTCTACTCATTAGCTGAAAGCAGGAAATCAGAAAGGTTAGGACAAGGGAATGGGACTGAAGTAGAAAGCAAGTAGGCCCTGGGCATACTTTCAGCAGCTTGCTCACATCAGATAGCAGGATTAGGGTGAGCCTTAAGCTGAGGTGGGGCACGAGACTCAAACATACCCTCAATCCCAAAATTCCAGCTGGGAGTCAGGGGAAAAAAAAATCTAATGAGCTCTTCCTGTTAAACTAGACTGGGCCTCTGCATTCTCAGAATTTCCCAGCTTTCCAATCAATATGAGTCACCTCCAATCTCTCTCCAGCTCCATAAATATTAGGGCCTCCATCTCCAGAAAAATATAAAGAGAGCAGTTGAACAGCGTATTGATTATAATTAAAGGCTAATAATCAGGTGCTAATAGGTACGGCTTCCAAGTACCCATTTATCAGATGTAAACCTACAAAGTTATGCTGCAAGTACTCAATAACTTGGAAAAATTAGGGGGTTAGTAAATTGTTTAACAGTCACACTCCATGCTGTATTGCTGGGGAACCTGGAAATGCAGACACATCATAGTTGCAACAGCTGGAGGGCTACGACTACAGTGTGACACAAAGGGATCCCCTATTTAAATATTATGTTCCTGGGTTTTTTCTCCTTAAAAATACTAATGAGGAAAGATAAAAAATTCTGACAACATGAAGTAAGACTTGTGAAAAGGATAAGGACATATATGCAAAGCTTGTAATGGTGGTCCTATAGTAACTACACATTCAATAATGATACCACATGCACAACCTTGCAAAATGCTCCATTAGGGAGAACAAGGTTATTATTTTACATTTGATTGAATGGACTGGATGTTTTCTTACCCCTTGTTTATTCTGTTTAATAGAAATCAGCATGCAGTTGAGGGTATGAATGAATCCTAGGACTTGGCACTGTGATCAGCAAAAACTTGATTTTGAAATAGCACATTGCTAGCAGCTCTGCCTGACTGTAAGTGTAGTGGGTGCTAAGAAACATTGTGGCATGAAAAATATTTATGGTTTCAAAGGGTTACTTGTGTTTTTTTATAACTAGTGGCATTATTGGCATTTCAATATGAATGCTGTATATGCGGTCATTGTAAATTCGTCAGACATTCCCAGCAGCTGGGCCCAGCCCATAGTTCGAGTCAGGCAAGACATCTGTTTTGTACCCCCTGAGAACTTTGAACAGTGGCAACTGGCAAGAGAGATTTCTATTATACACTGACAGTCAATCACCAGCAGCCAAATCCATGATGCATCAAGTTCCCTTTATTTTTTGTTGCTACTGCTCCTACTTGGAAGAAATATTCACAGACAGAAAGAATAGAAGTTAATTTGAAAGATGGATATTTATTCAGATTCATTGAGAGCATTAAAATTGCTCCAGATTTAAACCCAATGAGGATGTTTCAGAAGGGAGTTGGTGCAGGTACCTAATTCCCTCTTCACCACAGATGAACAGCACTTGATGGACACAGCCACACAGGGACAGAGAGCAGTAGGCCTCACTTGCATTACTGGATTCCCTCTGGTGTAGGACATCATTGATGCTCATGTGTCAAAGTACAAAGCAACAACCCATTGAGATCCACCAACACTCTCTCAATGTTCAACTGGTCTTTGGACAAAAACTGACCTTCATCCTCCATGTGCACACTTACTTTCCAGGCAGCTGCTGTAATTGATTCAGACTGCCTTCAAAAGTGGACAGTGCATAGATGAATCTTGATGGACAATTTTATGAAGATATGATCACCCACCCATTTTCAAAAGCACTAAATAGAAGAACAGAGACAATACAACTATCTGTTCAGCTGAATAACCATTGAACAAGCCATTCAAGCCTCTATAAGATGGGATTCCTTTGCTCGGACTGGTTAGACTGTTCCTTGCAATATCCCAAAACCAGGGTCTTGGTCATTGTGGTGGTCTGCTGCTGCCTGCATGATATGATCCCCCAGTGAGGTATGGACCTTGACGATAGTGAGATTTTTGAAGGAGAAAGCTTCATGGGAGAAGGCACAGTGGCTCAGTGGTTAGCACTGCTGCCTCACAGCACCAGGGATCCAGGTTCGATTCCGTCCTCGGGCAACTGTCTGTGTGGAGTTTGCACATTCTCCCCATGCTTGCTTGGGTTTCCTCCGGGTGCTCCCAGTTTCCTCCCACAGTCCAAAGATGTGCAGGTCAGGTGAATTAGCCACACTAAATTGCCCATTGTATTAAGTGCATTAGTCAGAGGGAAATGGGTCTGGGTGGGTTACTCTTCAGAGGGTCGGTGTGGACTTGTTGGGCTGAAGTGCTTGTTTCCACACTGTAGGGAATCTAAAGAGCAAGAGGGTTGAGAGGGGAGAAGATTGGCAAGCTTAGGGAAATTACACTGAACAGAGATGTGCGCTTGCTGGACGAAAGGGTGGCCACCTGTTCTTATCCGTAAGAAAGGGGACTACCCTCTTCTTCATCAGCATTTGCAGTGCTATAATCAGGACAGCATCGATGGAGCAAGGGAGCTGTCCTGTCCAGGGAGCCGGGTCTCGAGCTCAGCTGCGACTTCTTGCTTCACTCTGGTCTGAGAAAAGTTTTGGCTGAAGCCACAGATCAACCTTTGTCTCCTTGCTAGCCGCCAGGAGCGAGACTAGATCATTGCCACAATTCATTTGACCTGCCTCTGTTACTACTCTCACCGGCTGAACTTGAACAGGAAGCCTGCTCCTTGACAATTTAAGCCTTCCCCATACAAAATCTGAACTTGATTCAGTTTCTCCCTGACTCAAAAACAAACCTCCTACTCCATGACAAAATGTTAGCCTCTGAAGATGATCCTTTCCAGTATGGTTAGAATGAAAATGATTGTGACAATATTCTCAAATATCTCATGATATACAACATGGAAAAAAACTTAAAGCACTTAGTCACCTGTAACATGATCATCTGAAAATCTTCAACGTTCAGCCCTCAGAATTGTTTGAAAGTTGTAAATTAAAGTTAAATAAAATCAGCTGACCATACTGCAGCTCATGCAAAATACATGAATAAAAACAATATCTGTTTAAGAGTTAACTTGACTACCAAGATGCAGATGAGACAGATTATGGAGCGTTTTCTCAGAGGCTATAATTGAAAAAGAAACTGATTTGGTTCAGTTAACCATAACAATCTTTATAGTCTTGAAATGACTGGGTAGGAGCCAACATAGAATCTACAACACAGAAGCAGGAACCTTGTACCCATTGACCTTGGCTGATGTCTCCTCCTACCCTATATCATTCTCACCCTCTTAAACATATTTTCCTATTCCTTTCACCACATTCAATTCAATTACTTCATTTGGTAGCCAGTTCCACATTCTGAACACTGCTTGGATAAAAGAAGTTTGACTTAAATCTTTGTATATTTTTCCCACATGCCCTGTCAAAACTATCACAATAATAGGATGCTATTCATCACCAGACTGTATCGCAGCTTATCCCTTATGTCTCTTGCACTTGCACCTTCTTTGAGCATCTTACCTTGTTCCACCTCTCACCTCTTATTCAGCATTCACACTTTCCTCAATTCTCCCACGTAAAATAAAAAATCTATTTCCACCATGGAAATTTCTCTGCTTTTCTCCCCCAGCCTTTGCAGTGAATTATTTCTTAATCCTTGGTGATCTCAACCATTATCTTTATTCATCATGCACTCTCCTGCATTTTCCGAACTTCTAACCTCCAGAAATTGCTCCCTTCATTGCAAACTTCCCCATATATAAAAATTCATGACCTAATTAGGTGCTGGAGCTAATCTTAGGGGACATAGCCAGTCATGTGGTAGATATTGCAGTTGGGGAACATTACTGTGATAGTGACCTGTGATGAGATATGCTTTCAAAATCTCAACTGTCTAGCCTTTGACTCTGCAATTGCCACAGCCATTTTGTAGCTACTAATATGCTCAACTGTATATCACCTCCAGCTTTCGACCCCAGTAAAACCACTGCCTCCCTCAATCTGACCCCCGATACAAACCACATCTTCACCCCTTTAAATTCAAGGATTGGAGACTTGAAAGGATATGATGGGTAAATGGGTTAGTCATCCACTGACAAATCATAAAGATCTTTGGGATTTTACTTAAAAACTGATCACTATTCCAGGACCTTCCTGAAATGCAAAATTAATTCCCAGTTTTTATTCCTCTATTGCAGACCACCTCCTTTAACTCTCATTCCTGTTTCCTCCACTCTCACTTCCATCAGCTGTGGGAAGCTCAGGACACACTGTCACTAAGATGAAGATAATCTGAGAACTGCCTCTCTGCTGTCTTTCTCCCTTTGAGCCCAATCAGCTATTCCTTCTCTACAATGATCTCTGTCCTAAATATCATCTGTCTTTTGTTTCTCTTCTTGACTTCTCTGTGTTCAACTTATCCATGACACCCACCTGGTGCTTCCTTGACCGTATCTCAATAAACTGCTGATCTTCTGGATCGCAAGTTAGCCAATATCATTGGTGATTTTCTCTTCTCAAAGGCTGTTCCTCTCTCCTTTAAACCTGTCGACATGTCTCTCCTTGGAAACCATCCTCCACCACACCATTGGTGTAAACTACTGTCACATCTCAGAACTCCCTCTCCCTCCAAAGTCCTTGAATATATTGTCGTCTCTCAAATCTGTGCTGATTTCTCCTGGAATTCCATTTTTGAATCGCTTCAAACAGGTTTGCACCGTCTTCTCTTCCAGAGAAATAAGGTCCACCATGACTTTTGGACCTGCATGACTGCCAACTGGATGCCTTTGACTTATGTCACTCACATATTCAGAATCTTCAAGAGTTAGCAAAACAAGTAACCATTGAGAAAAAATATACAAGTTAAACTGAAATTTGCATTGAGAAAGAAATGGGAAAGACCCACTGAGAGGTGGTGGTATTGTGGTATCACTAGTAAGCCAGAGACCCAGGCTAATGCTCTGGAGTTATGGTTTCAAATCCCACCATGACAGATGGTGAAATGTTAATTCATTAAAAGCTAGCCTACTGGAGACCATGTAACCATTGTCAATTGTTGTAAAAACCCATTGGAACAATGTGATTGACTCCCACCTGGCATCAGAATGGCACTAGTAAGTCAGTCAGTTCAAGTGGCATTGAGGGATGGACAATAAATGCTGGCCCATCCAATGATGCCTGCATCCCATGAACAGAAAGCAGGAAAGCGAGGCATAAGTAAAAAGATGAGCAGAACTAAAATGTGGGAGATGCTTATGGCTTCAATAGGAGTGGTGGTTCTCTAAATGTCTATTGCGAATCTCAGTGGTAGCTCCAGGGACATGGGAGGGAAGGTTGCTTCCATCATTCCTCCCATAATCCAGTGAAGTTATGTCAGGTGATTGACAGAATCCTCACTGAAATTACACTCAAATTTCAGTTTCATCGACATAAGGAATGAATTAAAGTTCTAAATTGTTCAGTCCTCGGTGTCTGAATTTCCAACATCTACAGGTTTTTTAAGACGTTAATTCAAATATTGCTCGATTTAATATTTTTTCTTGTACCTTTATGGTCCTTTCCCGCCTCCAAATATTTAAGTACAGTAGGTTTGTAAAATTTGATGTAATTTACCATTTAAAATGTGTGCATTATACCCAAAATCTCTTACCAAGTCCTGATAGCAATTAAGGTTATATATATATATATATATATATACTGTTAAGTGCGATTATTTACTTTATTTGCCTTCTGTGCAACAGCTTTATTTATTCTCTATTTACATTGATACAAATATGAGTAAAGGTTTCACTGATACAGAATGCCCTTGGACAAAAGAATTGAATTAAGTGCAATTTTAAAATACATAATATAATTGTCAGCTTGCCTAAACCTGAGTAACCAGGAACTAAAAGCCACCTTCTACTTTAGCTTTTCACCAGTTTATCGGAAAGTAATCTCTCTCAAACTTGGACAAAACTGAACTGCAGTGAAAAAAAGGACAAAAATGAAAATAGCTCTAATCTCTACAAATACTAAGATAATTTTGAAATAAATTCTGATTTACTTCGTTGGCTCATACTTCCCTTGGTAATCTCATGAAGCAGCACAATAATGCTCTACGTCCTGGAATGTTAGACATATAAGCCAGTAGTGAATGGCCAAGCTCAATTTTATTGCAATGAACAGACAATGATGAAGACAAGACGCTATTGATGAGAGAAGTGAAGGAATACCAGAGACAGCCCTTTTATGTATCGAACTGTAGAGTCATAGAGTCATACAGCATGGAAACAGACCCTTCAGTCTAACTAGTTTACGCCCACCATGCTCCCATACCAAACTAGTCCCACTTGCCTGCATTTGGCTCACATGCCTCCCAGCCTCTCCTATTCAAGCACTGATCCAAATAACATTTAACTGTAACTGTACCTGCATCCATCACTTCCTCTGGCCATTCATTCCACATATGAACTATTTCCTGTGTAAAAATGTTGTCCTTCATGTCCTTTTCAAAGCTTTTTCCTCTCACCCTAAAAATATGCTTCCTAATTTTGAACTCCTTCACCCTTGAGAAAAGACCCTTGCTACTCATCTGACCTATGCCCCTCATGATTTTATAAATCTTCATAAGGTCACCCTCAACCTCCTATGCTCCAGCAAAAAAAGTCCAAGCCTGTCCATCCTATCTTTACAACTCAAACCCTCCATTTCTGGCAACATCCTGGTAAATCTTCTTGGAATCCTCTTTAATTTAATAATATTCTTCCTACAAAAGGATGACCAGAACTGCACCCAGTACTCCAGAAGAAGCCTTGCCAACATCCTGTACAACTTCAACATGATATCTCAACTCCTAAACTCAAAATTCTGAGCAATGAGGGCAAGTGTGCTCAACATCTCCTTAACCACCCTGCCTAAGTGTGATGCAAGTTTCAAAGAATTATGTACCTGAACTCTTAGGTCTCCCTCTTCTACAACATACAATATGGTCAGTGTGGACTAGTTGGACCAAAGGGTCTGTTTCCATCTGCATGGCTCTATGATTCTATGTTTCGGTATTTAAAGGGCTTTGTCTGATGTGTGATGATACTGTCACTTCAAAAAGGTTGTTTTGCTCTTGGGTTTTTTTCCAAGTGAGGTTGTAAAAGCAAAAGTGCCAAAATATCTACTTTAACAATAACAGGGGAGTGGCCAGTTCTCCCAGTTTCTAGTTTGTTTTTGTCGTAACAGTAAGAGGCTGCTGTTTTAGCATAAGCAGAGAAGTTGCTGCAGTCCAGAGAAAGGTTCCAAGCTTCAACAGATGATTCTTGACTGACTTTTCTCTCTGAAATATCTCCTGCCTCCAAGAACCTTTGTTTGAATTTACCTTTTGCCAAGGGGTGCATTTACCGGATATTACAGGAATTGGAACAGTTCCTTCATTATGTTACTGTGTCCTGTCAGTTGAGTTTTCCAATAGTTAAGTTATTCTAGATTAGTGTTTCAGCTGCAGTGTTTAAATAAATTCTGGTTTGCTTAAAGCCAAGTGGTTTGACCAGCTGCATCACACCTGGAATATCCACTTCACATCTGCCTTTAAAATAAGAAAGCGTTCGGGTCTGGACTACTTTTAAAAACTGTTTTGAGGTGTTCAGGCCTGGTCCATAACACGTGTTCCCTCCCTCCTCATCATGCGTCTTGTCTTCATCCATTGTCCGATCACTGCTGTAAGACTGAGTTTGGCCATTCATTGCTGGCTCATATGCCTAACATCCCAGGACATTAATTGCTTAAGTCCTGCCCTTGTTTGTTTTACCAAAATGCAACACCTCACATATATCCAAATTAAATTCCATCTGCCACTCCCTAGCCCATTGATCCAATTAATCAAGGTCTCTTTGTATTCTTAGATGATTTTCTTCACTGGCAATGCTACCAACAATTTCAGTGTTATCCATTAAGTAACTAACCATGTCTCCTAAATTATTATCCAAATCATTTATATAAATGACAAACAAAAATGGACGCAGTACCAATCCCTGTGGAACACCATTGATTACAGGCCTCCAGTCCAAAAAAAACCTCCCCCACCATCCTCTACCTTCTATTGTCAAGCCAATTTTGTAACCAATTGGCAAGCTCTCTCTGAATCCCATGTGATCTAACTTTACTAATTAGTCTACCATGCAGAACCTTTTCAAAGGCTTTACTGAAGTCCACGTAAACAACATCTACTGCTCTGCCCTCATTAATCTTTTTGGTTACCTCCTCAAAAAATTAATCAAGTTTGTGAGACACTACTTCTTGCAGAAAGCCCTGCTGACGTTTATTAATTGTCCTTGCTTCTCCAAACGCTTGCAAATCCTATCTTTCAGAATCATCTCCAACAACTTACCACCACCGTTATCAGACTCATAGGTCTATAGTTCCCAGGCTTTTCTTTACAGCCTTTCTCAAATAAGAAACACCATTTGCCATCCTCCAGACTTTCAGCACCTCACCTTTGGCTGTATAGGTGATACAAATACCTCTGCTCCGTAATTTTGTCCTTAGTTTCCCACAATTGGCCAGGTTATTTGTTAAGAATCAAGGAATGCACAAGTCTAAAGGAGGTTAGAAATCGTATAAAGAGTAAAAGAATTTGAAAAAATAATATCAATGTCATATTGAAATAATATATTACCAAATCGTTACATATGGTAATATTCTGCTCAAACTTACCAGAAATCAGCAAGGTGTCAATTTTGGTGAAATTCCCAGAGAGTTTCTTGTGAGTGCTTTCATGAGTTTTCTCACACTATTCTCTGCAGCTCCTCTCATTATCAGTGCAGCACCTCTGCACGGTACCCCAGTTGCTCTAACCTCCACTTGCTCTTTCTGGGGTCTCCTGGGTTTGTGGCACCATTTTTAAACCTCAGCCATGCACCAGAATAAGTGCTGCTGGTCACAGCTGCCCTTCACAGTAGAAGTAGTATAAAGGAATCAAAAATGAAAGGCTTCTGAGAGCACATAGGTGGCACTGTTGACACTTCATTACAAGTGTACTTCTGTAAAAGTAAATGCTACAATTGCTTCTGGGAACAGACAGGGATTGCTTGCCTTTCAATCAAGAATTTTACAGTCTGTCACCAAATGATGACTGCATTCTGATCACATTGAGTGAGACTAATCAAATCTCGTCTGGCTTGTTGCACTAGACACTGTATCACTCTATCACTCAGAACATGATGTTCCTTCTATTCATTGTCCTCTCCTTCCTCATCACAAGACTGTGGTCACTTCTACAGCTCTTTAGACTCTAGCACCTCTCATCTTTGCTTGCTGTTGCTGTGCTGACCCCAGCATGCTAGCATTATGCTCAGTGTTGAAGAATCTCATTTCTGTTGATGTTGAGAGACTTTCCCAACTGAATTATCATTGCCCACCTCATTTTTTAAGAGTTGAGAAGATTCCACTTAGCATCACACCACTGTTTCATGTAGGAACAAAGCTAGGCTTCAAAACTGCCATAAAACTCAAATGGCTTGCTCCAATTCTCATTCAACTGGAAATTTAATTATAAGTCATTCTGCTATAATGTGTGTTTTATTAATATGAATTCGCTATAACGCAATTGACAAATTGGGTGCACTGATTTTAAAGCACAAACACCTAAAACTTTTAACGCAATTACATCGCCAACACTATGAGGGCTGTTTCTAAAGCACAATTTCTCTAAAATGCAGGGTTGAACAAGAACCCAACCATCACGTTATAGAAGAACTACCTGTATTAAAATCTCAAAATATTTTATTCAAAAAATGACAACTAGAGAATAATTGAATTATTCATGTTTGAACAATATTTTAATCTATTAGAATATCTTGCATCACTCATCGTATCATATGGGAACATGATGACTGAGTGGTAATATTCCTTGACTAAGGATTCAGAGCCCCAGAGGAAAAAGAAAAAGACATTGGTCGAAATCTCACTCTGGCCATCAGTGGAATTTGAAAATTAAATCAATAAATCTTCAATATGTAGCAAAGCTCAGTGACGATGACCATGGTATTTGCCATTAATTGTCATAACAGCCCATCTGGTTCAATCTTTATGTTTGGCCTACATGTGACTTCAGTTCCACAGTAAAGTGGTTAATCCTTAATTGACTTTTGAAATACCCGAAACGTCGATTCTCCTGTTCCCTAGATGCTGCCTGACCTGCTGCGCTTCTCCAGCAACACATTTCCATCTCTGATCTCCAGCATCTGCAGACCTCATTTTCTCTTCAAAGATTTCAACCTGACTTTTGAAATAACCTAGCAAAGCAAACTAGGAAAATTAGGTTGTCATCAATGCCCACATTTCACAAAACAATAAAGAGAAAAACATCATTAAAAACTCACACTCGGTAACCAACCTGACAAGCGATAAGAGTAAGCCTTGTTTTACTCAGTGAAAGAATTTTAGTCGCATGTGTCCCAGTAACAGATGAGAATGCTTAAAACAGAATATTGTTGAAAGAATCACACAGCATTCAGGCAAATTTACTAGGAACACCATTTGTTACATCACTCAAATGAGTAGTGCATTGTTACCTGATAGGAACAGTCTGTGGAAAGAATTTAAAACAACAGCATGAACTAACCGATATTAAATTATACAAAAATCACACCTTCCTATTAAATAGAGATTTATGAGCAAATGCTTGAATTTCATAGATATGGAGGTGATCAGTTGAAAATTGTGTGACAAAAGTTGCCACAAAGAAACCCTCCATTAATCTGCCCAAAATGTACACTTCCCGAACATGAAAAGATTCAGCCTCTCATATTGGGAACGTTCAAGGTAATCAGTCAAGGTCAGCATTGTTTTGTGAATAGAGTGTTAAGTTTATCAAAGTCCAGAATTTTGCAGTGCAAATAAAATAGAGCTGAAGGATGAGGAGGGAAATCAAATAAATTGGGCATGCAACGGCTGGAAGCCTTATGCAGAATAGCTTTAAATGTGATATCAAAGCTCATCTCAGTTTGTACGTCTTAGTGGTTGAAAATGAAATAAATTTACAATATTATTTAACATTCCAGGTTTTAAATTATTTTGTATAATTTATTATTGCCTTCATGTAATCTGTTACCAGTCACATGAGATTTAATTCAATGTGTCTCCCACCACTATGCAATGAACAGTGTTTTCAGCTTATTGTACAACAATTAAAATGGTAAGAAAACTTAAATAAATGAGACTTAAATGTATTTTAAGGAAACCTCAGCACCATAAAAAAACCCACTATTAACAGCTATGCAAATAAGTTTTCCACTTTTTGTAAGAACATAGTTTTTTCTTTTGGCCTCAGATTTCATAAGAAATTTTCACGGCCCACTTCATTTTTTTGTCTAAGTTTCATTTTTAAAACTTGGATAATTACAAAAAGAGCTATAACTGAATTCAGAGTATACAATTCACATTTTTTATGACTTAAAAAAAATAAAAGTATTGTTTATGTTACACATAAGTAAACATCAAAAAAAAACAGCAACTACAAGTTTGCAAACACCTGGTTGTTAAACTGCCATTTTTGTTACTGAATTAATCTTATTAAATTCACTCCTGGGGTTTGGGCATCGCTTGCTGGCCAGCATTTATTGCTCATTCCTAGTTGCCTTTGAGAAGGTAGTGGTGAGCTGCCTTCTTGAACTGCTGCAATCCACATGCTGTAGCTGACGCACAGTGCCCTTATGATTTTGACCTTGTGATAGCAGAAGGAATTGCAATATAATTCCAAGTCAGGATGGTGAGTAGCTTGGAGAGGAGCTTGAAGGTGCTGGCATTCCTATGTATCTGCTGCCCTTGTCCTTCCAGATGGAAGTGGTCATGGGTTTGGAAGGTACTGTCTGCAGTGCATCCTGTAGATAGTGCACACTGCTGCTACTGAGTGTCAGTGGGGAGAGAGCGGATGCTTGTGGATGCTTGTGGATGTGGTGCCAATCAAGTGGGCTGCTTTGTCTGGCATGGTGTTAAGCTTCTTGAGTTTTGTTGGAGTTGTAGCCACCCAGGCAAGCTGGGAGTAGTCCTTCACACTCCTGTCTTGTGCCTTGTAGATAATGGACAAGCTTTGTAGAGTCAGCAAGTGAGTTATTTGCTGCTCTTGTAGCCACAGTGTTTATGTAGCAAGTGCAGTTGAATTTCTGGTCAATGGTCACTTCCAGAATGTTGGTAACACCGTCAAATGTCAAGGGTCAGTGGTTAGATTGTCCATGTTTTTGGAGATGGCCATTGTCTGGCATTTGTGTTGTGCGAATGCTATTTGCCAGTTGTCGCTCAAGACTGGATATTGTCCAGATCTTGTTGCATTAGGGATAGTCAACATGGCTTTGTGTGTGGGAAATCATGTCTCACAAACTTGATTGAGTTTTTTGAAGAAGTAACAAAGAGGATTGATGAGTGCAGAGCGGTAGATGTGATCTATATGGACTTCAGTGAGGCGTTCGACAAGGTTTCTCATGGGAAACTGGTTAGCAATGTTAGATCTCATGGAATAGAGAGAGAACTAGCCATTTGGATACAGAACTGGCTCAAAGGTAGAAGACAGAGGGTGGTGGTGGAGGGTTGTTTTCCAGACTGGAGGCCTGTGACCAGTGGAGTGCCACAAGGATCAGTGCTGGGTCCTCTACTTTTTGTCATTTACATAAATGAGTTGGATGCGAGCATAAGAGGTACAGTTAGTAAGTTTGCAGAT
>NC_057728.1:36374730-36457672 GCF_004010195.1 Chiloscyllium plagiosum | reverse complement strand
ATAAGCTGCCAGAGGAAGTGGTGGAGGCTGGTACAATTGCAACATTTAAGAGGCATTTGGATGGGTATATGAATAGGAAAGGTTTGGAAGGATATGGGCCGGGTGCTGGCAGGTGGGACCAGATTGGGTTGGGATATCTGGTTGGCATGGACAGGTTGGACCGAAGGGTCTGTTTCCATGCTGTACATCTCTATGACTCCTTGACTCTATTTGAACATGGACTGCTTCAGTATCTGAGGAGTCACAAATGGGGCTAAATACTGTGTCATCATTCGCAAACATCCCCACTTCTGATCTTATGATGGAGTGAAGGTCATTAATGAAACAGCTGTAGATGGTTGAGCATAGGATAGTACCTTGAAGAATTTCCGCAGAGATGTCTGAAAGCTAAGATGACTGACCTCCAGAAACAACCATCTTCCTATGTGCCAGGTAGAGTTTGTCCCCTGATACCGTCCGATTCCAGTTTTGTTCGGGATCCTTGATACCACACTTGGTCAAATGCAAACTTGATGTTAAGGGCTGTCACTCTAACTTCATCTCTAGAATTCAACTCTTTTGTCAATAGACTATAATGAGGTCAGGAGCTGAGTGGCTCTGGCAGAACCCAAACTGGGCGTCACTGAGCAGGTTATTGCTGAACGGGTGCTGCTAGATAGCACTGTTGATGACATCTTCCATCACTTTTCTGATGATTGAGAGTAGACTGATAGGGCAGAAATTGGCTGGGTTTGATTTGTTTTTTTGTCTGGAGAATAAACCTGGGCAATTGTGTGTGTGGTCAGGTAGATGCCAGTGTTGTGGCTGCACTGGAAGAACTTGGCTCACGGAACAGCAAGTTCTGGGGCACAAATAATCACAAAGAATATACATAATGAAAACGTAATTGCTGCATTCATGAATAAACATCGACAAACTTGCAGCTCCGTGAAGGTATATGCAGGATATATATGGATAGAAGTAGATTATTGGGCTTGTTTCACCAGTGTATGTACATCATCATTATCCATAACCTTTTTTTGGCTTTTGGATTTGCATGTCACTGACCAGGCCAGGAATAACTCCCCATCCCTATTTGCCAAAAAGCAATTTATAGGCATAACAAAATAGTAGCATTATTGATTAGAAAGTATTAATTATCTCTTTAGCTATTTTTCTGACTGAACTAGCTTGCTTAAAGTGCTCAGTGCTTAAAGCATTTGAATTGTCTCATTAAGATGAGAGTGGTGCTGGAAAAACACTGCATACTGCTCCTCGGATGCTGCCTGATCTGCTGTGTTTTTCCAGCACCACTCTAATGCTGGTTTCCAGCATCTGCAGTCATTGTTTTTACTCAATTCTCGTTAAGAACAAATTCAGTTTCTCTGCATTGTCTAGTTTGACATCCAAGTTTCATGATCACAGTTCCGCATCAGTAATCAGTGAACGGCACGGTGGCACAGTGGTTAGCACTGCTGCCTCACAGCGCCAGACACCCGGGTTCAATTCCCGCCTCAGGCGACTGTCTGTGTGGAGTTTGCACATTCTCCCCGTGTCTGTGTGGGTTTCCTCTGGGTGCTCCGGTTTCCTCCCTCAGTCCAAAGATGTGCAGGTCAGGTGAATTGGCCATGCTAAATTGCCCGTAGTGTTAGGTAAGGGGTAAATGTATGGGTGGGTTACGCTTTGGCGGGTCGGTGTGGACTTGTTGGGCCAAAGGGCCTGTTTCCACAATGTAATGTAATGTAATCTAATCTAATTATTCGGAATCTTGACTTTTCTGGCTGACATGAACTCTAACTGTGCCTCACCTCTCTTTATAAGGCAGAATTAGCACAATTATTGGTTTTGTTAATGCTAATGCTTTAACTGAACCTAAGTTCACAATGCCACACATCAGGAAGAAACAATCTCATATCAGAGAAACTCTTCAATGGTCCCTATTAATTGTATCAGTGTTTTCCTGCTCAGTGGAGCAGTATTGGATGATGTGATTGGTTCTGTCATGTAGTGCAAAATAAGTTTTGACTGGACAGCCAGGATAACAGCCAGAACAGAATTTGTGAACTTAATTGGCATGAATTAGAACAAAATATCAAAATAGGGTCTTTAGAAATCAGTTAACATCCAACTTTGTGTTGATATTTCTTTTAATGGGTCCCTTTTAAAAATGCTGGCAATTTTACTCTATGTATATAATCAATGCTTTTTGCTTAAATAATGCAAGGCACCAGACAGACCACAGCTGGAATACTGTGAACGCTTTTGGGTCCGTTATCTAAGGAAGATATATTGGCACTGAAGGCAGTCCAGTGAAGGTTCACCAGGCTGATAGGGTGTGGAAAGACTTTCCCCTTGTGGGATAGTTTAGGACCAGAGGACTCAATCTCACAATAAGGAGTTGCATATTTAAGATGCAAATAAAGAGGAAGTTCATCCCTCAGATGGTAGTGAACTTTTTGAATTCTTTAGGACATGCTGTTGAGGTTGGGTTATTAAAAGTATATTCAAGGCTGAGATAGATTTTTAATCAGTAAGGGAATCATGGTTTTGTAGGGAAAAGGCAGGAAAGTGGAATTTCCAGAACAACCATGATCTCATTCAATGGAAGGAGCAGACTCGATGGGCTGAATGGCCTACTTCTTCACCTGTATCTTATGGTCTTATGGCACGATGGGGTCAATTGATTCCCTTTATAAGAGATGACTTTATGATTGAATGAACGATATCTGAACAAAGAATCAGAATCTTAAAAGAGCGAGAAAATAGGACTTTAAACAAAAACACAGGCTTTTAAAAAAAATGTTCAAGGTAAATGAATGAAACCAATAATTAGAAACAAGTCAATATAATTGTAAGGTAAAAGGTTGAAATTCTCGTGTTAAAAGTAACATTTGATCAGCAGTTTCCAGTGGCAGAAGGGTCATTAACAGAGAACAGGGTTTTAAGATTATTGACAAAAGAACTGGATGCAACATGACCAGTAATTTTACACATACCGCTGCTCCAAATCAGAAATATACTGACTGAAGGAGCGGTGGAAGCAGAACAACTTATAAGAGATTTGGATATGTATTTGAAGAACAATGAATTGCAGTTCTCTGGGGAAGGGGCTCAGGAAGGGAACTAATTGGCTAGCTCTCCCAAAGGGCTGGCACAGGCATAATGTGTTAAATATGTGGATCTTTGATGATTCTATGAAGTACTGAAAAAAAAATGAAAACGCAGAAAACCAAGATCTGTCAGAAAAGAAAGCAAAAGGAGAAAAAACAAAAAGAAAGCTGATAACACTATAATAAAGTGAAAGAATTAAAAAGGAAATAATAAAAGTTCATTTTTTTATTTGTCTTATATCAATACTAAACTGTGGGACAGGGCATAAATTTCCAGTATATGTGTGTCACTGATTTTATTGTCTTTAAAACAATGTTAGAAAATTATCCTTTGGACAATATGATATAGTACTCAATTTTGGCAGTCAGCAATGCTTTAACTGTTATTTTTTAAATTTTGGAATGGGAAGTTATGACTCATTTTTCCACAAAGTGCTGATAGAACATCGTGGTACACGAGCCAAGCCATTCACTGTACTTTTAGATGGATGTAAAGATATATACATTCTTCTCAGTTTCCCAGATTCCTAGCCCTGTGAAAAAAAACACGCACTAAAATAATGAGTCACTTAAAAAAAAAATCTCAGCAAATTATCTTTGCAGCTGTGGAAACCATGTTTGTTTTGTTCATAACATCAGGTAAGAGGGAAAATATAACTCACCCGGTTCAGATGGGGAAGCAAAAACAAGATCATTCATTCAATGTTATCACCAGGTGTTTTACACTTAACATCAATTACACTTCAGTCAAATATGCTTTGTATTGTCCTTCAAACTCACATCACATATGGCATCCTTCCATTATTACATAATTTGGAGATGCCGGTGTTGGACTGGGGTATACAAAGTTAAAAATCACACAACACCAGGTTACAATCCAACAGGTTTAATTGGAAGCACCAGCTTTCGGAACACTGCTCCTTCATCAGGTGGTTGTGTATTCATATTGTGAATGGCAGTGAACAACAACTAATGGAAGAGAATACGCTATGTATTTCTCTATTCTTGATAATTGTTAAGCCAAGTATATTGGTACAAAAGGCAAGCCAAAGTAGTGCAACCATCTTCGACCAGAAGTGTTGAGCCCATCTCAACCTTCTCCTGAGGTCCACACTATCTGGAAAATCAATCTTTGGCCAATTCAATTCAGTTTATGTGACACCAAAAACAGCTGATCATACTTGATCCAGCAAAGATAATGGGCTCCAAGGACATCTCAGTCATAGTACTGAAGCTTTATATTTCAGAACTAGCCATATCTCTTGTCAAGCTGTTACAGTACAGCTGCAGCACAGGCATCGACTCAAGAAAGTGAAAAATTCCTCAGGTATGTTTTGTGCCCATGAAACTGGACAAATCTAATCCAATTATCATTACCCATCAGCTCACTCTCAATCATCAGTAAACTAATGGAACAATAGTGCTAACCAGTATCACTTTTTACCCATAACTTGTTCAGATGCTCATGGCAACTAACAGTGTTTTTCTGTAGCAAGGACAGTGTGCTCAGTAATAAGCAGCCTTGGAAGCAGTCCAGAGGCATGGACATGGTCAGTCAGCTGCTTGTGGTGGTCAGAGTCAAGATACACTCCACATAAGGGGTGAGGAGCCAAACTATGGGCAACCCAACACCCAGCTTGACTCTTCCAGCCTGATAATGGGCTGCTTTCTTATGGAATAAGAGACAAAGGAAGTGTAAGAGCAAGCAATTCCCCAGCAATGAATAGGCAGTACAGCGGGCATATAGAGTTAGTGGTGGTGTTGGTGTGCGTGAGAGCGACTAAAGAAAAATGTTGCAGATGATATTGAGAGTGATGGAACATAAGCCTTGGCAGGTCATGGGTACAGTAGCAGAGATAGAGTGAGTGTAAGATATTGGAGAGAAGATAGTGGCACGTACATTAGCAAAGTGGAGAGCAGTTTGACTTTCTTCTAAGATTACCGTGCACTTTTCCAGGTGGCTGAGACTGCATTGACTTGGATAGCAACCTTGAATCAAGCTGTCATGGTTTGGTGTCATGGTCTCCTCTATTAATCTTGGGGAAGCAAATGTTCTGCCCGTGGACCTGTCCACCAGGACTACCGGGTCATTGCCCGTAAAGCAAGGTGCCAATTATCCCTTCTCTGTCATGTCGGGGGCAAATGTCCAAAGCATCACAAGACAGCTCCAGATGGATAGTGCTTACCTGGGTGTAGGATAGCCTTTTAAATATGGTACTGATATCAGGAATGCTGGACAATTCTGGGATATCTTGCGGTAGCGAGTTGTTCAGAGTACAATATGTAGTAGAATGGGCTAGAATCAGACAAGAGGAGAACATGGCAAAAGAATAAATTTGAGAAACTTTCCATGAAACTTGACAAACTTGACACACAAAAAAAGGGTAAAGTTCAGCCAGTGTATATGATCATTCTTCCTACATAATACACAATTAATCTCTCCTTTCAGTGAAAGTCATTATAGCTCCAAGCAGCATAAGCTGGTCTTTCGAGTGAGACATCTCGTAGTGAGCTTATCCTGAGGGTTACCGTTGCTCAGGTAACGACGTTGAGTCAATGGTGACTTCAGCTGGTGCAGGAATTGAACCTGACTATTGGCATCGCTCACCAGCCATCCAGCCAATCAGTTAACCATCCACCTTCTTTGAAGTGTGCCCAGGTCACTCAATCTCCCTGCTCATTTAGAGTTCAAACTAGTCACTACTCATAATCAGACGATACTTAGCTATTTATAGAAGCTGTTCAATTGATAACATGACACTCTAGTCTGATGAGTGTCAGCATTGTGTTTCACAATTGTATCAAACACATCTTTCTCTTGAACATGTAGAAAACAACCCAGGAGAGAATGGCTGTAATACAAGTAGAGTTCACAGATCCTGACAGTAAAGTAAGCTGCCACAGCAAAATCATGACGTCATCAGAATCCCAGGTTTATGCTACCTAATATCTTTACTTTTTACATAGCCAATTAATACTTAGCGCTTTCATGTTCGACCAATTGCACTCAAACTTAATTATCTGCTTCACAATGTCTGCTGTGCTTTGAATTTCACAGGTAGCTTTCCTTGTACAGCCTTAGAAAATGCTAGAGAACAGGTTTTAAACCTTTGCAGCATTTGATAAGACTTAAAACTATTTTTGAATTCGTCTGAACCACTTATCTTACAGTTCAGCTATTCTCCTCAGATTCAGTCTCTATGAAAGCTGTCATGTGATCCCTCACTCCCTTTGAACTTGTGTGCCTTTATCTATTCAATATCTATATACAGTAACTAACTAAAGCAAGTTTAGGATGAAACAGGCACCAAAGATAGCCCACTTTGGCTTACTGAATATATTCACATCATCACCTTTAGAAAGTGTTAGAATAAACACTATAATGCCTTAAGCTATGAACTATTAAATAAATATGTAATGGGTGAGAAAACAGTAGCAAAGATAAATCTAAACTTTAACTTAAGTCAATTTAAATTTGGGTTTAGTCTTTTTATTTCACATAATCGTGGAAGCTTTCTGGTATGGAAGGAGCCCATTTGGCTCACCATATCTACCAGTTTTGCATAACAATATGAGAAATTACTTTATTTATTGTTAACAGTGCTACTTATGTGCCTTGCAAATTTGTAATATTACCATCGAAAATTAGCTAGGAATTGCTTGTTGCAGGTGAGCTGAACATTATCATTTAAAGAAAGTGATCTTAAGTTAAGGCTTACTACACATTGCCATGAATATTGTATTATAATTTATTTAATACAAACTTTATTATTATTCTATCTTTCATTGTGGACAATAACAAGGAACAAAGAAAATTACAGCAGAGGAACAGGCCCTTCGGCTCTCCAAGCTTGCACCAATCCAGATCCTCTATCTCAATCTGTCACCTATTTTCTAAGGGTCTGTTGCCCTCTGCTCCCAGCCCATTCATGTATCCATGTAGATACATCTTAAATGATGCAATCATGCCTGCCTCTACTACCTCCGCTGGCAACGCACCCACTGCATAAAGAACTTTCCATGCATATCTCACTGAAACTTCTCCCCTCTCACTTTGAAGTCATGAACCTTAGTAATAGAGCCCTCCACTCTGGTAAAAAGCTCCTTGCTATCCACCTTGTCTATATCTCTCATGATTTTGTAGACCTCAACCTTCATCTTTCTAATGAAAATATTCCTAATCTATTCAACCTCCATTCATAGCTAGTGCCCTCCATACCAGGCAACATCCTACTGAACCTCCTCTGCACCCTCTCCAAAGCATCCACATCCTTTTGGTAATCTGGCGACCAGAACTGTTACCCAGTATTCCACATGTGGCCGAACCAAAGTCTTATACATGATCTGCCAACTCTTGTACTCAATACCCTGTCCAATGAAGGAAAGCATGCCGTATGCCTTCTTGAATACTCTATTGACTTGCATTGCCACCTTCAGGGAACAATGAACCTGAACACCCAGATCTCTCTGTATATCAATTTTTCACAGGACTTTTCCACTTACTGTATAGTTCACTCTTGAATTGGATCTTCCAAAATGCATCACCTCGCATTTGCCCAGATTGAACTCCATCTGCCATTTCTCTGCCCAACTCTCCAATCAATCTATATACTGCTGTATTCTCTGACAGTCCCCTTCACTATCTGCTACTCCACCAATCCTAGTGTCATCTGCAAACTTGCTAATCAGACCACCTATACTTTGCTCCAAATCTTTTATGTATATCACAAATACAAGTGGTCCCAGCAAGGATCCCTGTGGAACACCACTGGTCACAGGTCTCCATTTTGAGAATCTCCCTTCCACTACTACCTCTGTTTCCTGTTTCCCAGTCAGTTCTCTATCCATATAGCTAGTACACCCTGGACTCCATGCAACTTCACCTTCTCCATCAGCCGACCATGGTGAACTTTATGAAACACCTTTCTGAAGTCCATGTATATGACATCTACAACCCTTCCCTCATCAATCAACTATATCACTTGGGCCAAGAATTCCTCTACGTTGGTAAGACATGACCTTACCTGCACAAACTCGTGTTGCCTATCACTGATAAGCCCATTCTCTTCCAAATGAGAATAGATCCTAGACCTCAGTACCTTCCCCAGCACCTTCCCTACCACTGAAATCAGGTTCATCAGTCTATAATTACCTGGATTACCCCTGCTACCCTTCTTGAAGAAGGGGACAACATTAGCAATTCTCCAGTCCTCTGGGACCTCACCCATGTTTAAGGATGCCGCAAACATATCTGTTAAGGCCTGAGGTATTTTCTCTCTCACATTCCTCAGTAACCTGGGATAGATCCCATCCAGATGTGAGGACAGATCCCATCCAGACCTGGGGACCTTTCCACCTTAATGCCTTTTAAAATACCCAACATTTCCTCCATACTTATGCCAACTTGACCTAGAGTAATCAAAGCAAAATCTAAGCAAAGCAATCGCATATTGCCCATCATAGTTGATCTTAAGAAGGTGAAGGTTTTGAAATGTGACAACATGTATGGCCTTGGGAATAAATCAGATGGAATTTTCTGGGCTTGCCTGTAGCACAGACACTGAAACTTAACTGAGCAAGATGCAAAATTCACTTTTCCAATGTCTAGTTAAACATATATTATTAACTTTATAGTGGTTCAACGTTCCCAACCTTCATGGTCAAGAACACATTTTGCTTTCATTGGTATGTCATGAATGATACACATGTCTGTTGAAATTATGTTCATGGGCACAAGCCAAAAAGCACAAACCCAACTATATATCTGAGATGTGTAGCGAGCAGAGTAGACTTCTTCCTTTAAACTCTGATGAGTGCAAACTTCTTCAGTTACTTGGCTCCCTGATAATCAAGCTATTTCTTTACCTAAATGTTCACAGTATTAGGTGTGAAGCTTCTCCATGTTGATTAACTCATGAGAAGTCCCAGTCTGATGCAGTCTGGCTTGTTGTTAAAGATGTTGGCTATGAAAGATAGTCTGACCAGGCCAAAGGGCCCACTGAGATGAGGCAGCCACAATGCCTGATGCTAGTAAATCCAACTGGGATAAGCATGTTGGGGCTCAACTCAAAAGGCCATCTTTTGTGGCCGTGTACTTAATGCATTAAAGCATTGTGAAAAACAGAGATATGTACATCGTCCTCATTTTGATGAAAATCAATGACCTGATGGCATATGAGATACTGAGTATTATAGCTCCTTTGGCTGTCTGAAGTATGAACCCTGGGAGACAGTAGTACATATCTTGGCAGAGTACAAAATATCACTCATCTGCTTGTGGCACTGGAGCATAGCCACCCAGAGGCACTGACCTCTGCAGCTACTGCTGTCCAAGCTGCTTTAATTGGTTGGAATGGCCTACTGATCCCATCCTTAGGGAAAATAGCTTCCCTTCTCCCCACACACATCACTAGTATGGACATTGCTATTTATATGATCATTGATATCTGCAGGGATGGAGGTGATGGACAGAGGTTGAAAATGATTCTCGGTTGCAGAGAGTTAAATGCTATCTGCTTTTAAAGAAGGCACCTGGATGGTCCGCACATCCTTCAGAGTATCCTGCACATAAAATTTAGCATGCCTGAATATGTAAAGTGCTGAGGAGAGAATAATTGTATGGGAAACCCAACCAATCCTCTATTGAAAACAAATCTTGCTTTCAAGCCTGTCTCCACAATAAGTCTCAGAGAAAGAAAATTCCAAGTAGTATGTCTGAGACGTCATGAGCTGTAATCTCAAATATTTTATGTGTTAATTTGGCTGTTGGAAAGACAACGTGGTAGATTGTGCAGTGTATAGATCAGTAGTACAGCACTTGTGTGTGAAATGCGCTGCCAGAGGAAGTGGTGAAGGCTGGTACAATTTCAACATTTAAAGGCATCCGGATGGGTATATGAACAGGAAGGGTTTAGAGGGATACAGGCCAAGTGCTGGCAAATGGGACTAGATTAACGTACGATATCTGGTTGGCATGGACGAATTGGACCAAAGGATCTGTTTCCATGCTGTACATCTCTAAGACTATGGACAGAACCCATTATCATAATATTGCAGTGGTAAGCCTTGGGATCAGACTCAGGATCAGGTTTACGCTGGCTCCTAACACTTTGGGGTAACTTTCAAGCTATGGCAAGGGCAGTACTGGTGGCATTAAATTGGCTGGTGGTTATACTCCCCTACTAATTTTTCTTTCCACAGACTTCAGTGGAGGTTAATGGAAGGCAAAATTGTATGCACTGTATAGTCAATGATCAGCTACTGTCAACTGTCCACTTCTACTGAGTGAAAACCTATCCCCCATTTTATTCAGGTTTGGCACCAGTGGGAGCCCAGGGGAAGCCAGATGTTTCCTCTGAACAGCAATAGAAAGAAAACCAGTAAGAGTCCCCATGACTGTTTTCCTATACTTTCTGGAGGTCAGTGTATCAAAGATATTGGCAAGGATCTGGGAGTGGATTGCTCAGCTTCCACCTTCCAAGCTTCTCAACCGAGACTAATAAATGCGTGGAAAATAGAGGGGGAGATGGGGGGGAAAGAAAATATAAGGAATTCCCTCTATCAAAGAAAATCCAGGACAGAAACATTTTGAAATTACAAGTCTATTAATCTGCCATAAAGCAGTGCAGCATATCTCATGAGCATAAAAAGAAAAAATGTAGTGCAGTCTGGATGTTCTATTTCTAGTAACATCTCTGTTCTTTCTCTGAGTCATAGGCAACAAGAGTAGCTTTGTTCCAAGCACTTCTCTTTGTCAACTCTGTTTCTATTCAAAATGAGCTTTGTCGTCAGTAAAATAGTGCACAGCCAGTGTATCGGATTTTCTGGAGTCAGTTTTAATTACTAAATCAACAATTTGTATTTAGATAATGTCTGTAATGACACATCCCAAGATGCTTCACAATAACATTATAAAATTAAATATGATATTGTAGGCTGTGACCCCCTTGCCAGAGCTTACATCGAGGTAAGAGAAAGGAAATTGTATTTATCTTCAGTTTTTTAAGAACTACAGGCTGCAACTGAAGGGGCATGGTTTTGACAACTGTGAACATTTTATAGAGAATGTAGTATGCTCTTAACTTATTTGTCAAGGTTCATGATTAAGGAAATGTTTGGATTACATGAAATTTCCACATATCAGAATAGATTCAAATTGTGAGAGGGATTTGAAAATAATTCTCTTGGATTAATTCTCTTGTGAGTACCCATTTTGGACACACTTTGTGTGTATAAACATTAAGGTCCATGGGGATTATAAACTGACTTTCTTCCAGTTCAAGAGAGTCCTATTTAAGTTGTACTATGCTCCACTTATCATTTTCCTCCATTCACACATGAGTAAAAGTTCATCTGAAGCCTTCAGAAAAAGAAGAGTTGGGGACAAAGAAAGAGAGTGAGAGAGATAAACCATAACAATTTACATCAGCATGAAGCCACACAAGGAGATAACAGAGCAGGTGAGGTAAACTACATAAAAACGATAAGATTTGTGGAGCCACTTAAAAGGAAGAGCGAGGAGGTGCAGTTTGAGGAGGGAAAGCCAGTGCTGAGAATATGGGGAGCTGAAGACCGGAATGCTTAAAAGGGCATTTCTGAACGAAGACAGTTATCTGATTCACCTTCAAGTACTTGCAGTGGCATTTCTGGTGCTCTACTGCTTTCCATACAAACTGGATTTTACAAAGTCACGGCTCTTGCCATCAGGTTTTCACCAAACACCTCAGGAGAAAGAAGATGAAAGGAGGAGGCACCCATTAACCAAAGCTTGGGCAGGCTTTTCAGGAATGGATTCTGATTTGGGATGACCTCAAAACTCCACGATTCCTCCACAAATCCTCGTCTTTTTATTCCTCTGCGAAGCACCATCACAGACCCCTTTGGCGTAAACTTCAACATTAAAGACACCACAAAAAAAATCCCTAAAACTTTATCCAACACTACCGTCAATTGAACTGAACTGATTACTGTTATGTTTCCCTTCAATGCCTTTGCCTGACTGAGTATTCTTACAGGAGAAAGTGGGGACGACAGATGTTGGAGAGTCAGAGTTTAAAAGTGTGTACTGGAAAAGCACAGCATGTCAGGCAGCATCCAAGGAGCAGGAGAATCAATGTTTTGTGCATCAGGAGTGTTGGACGGGGAAGGGTGCTGAGAGATAAATAGGAGGGTGGGGCTGGGGGGGAAGGTAGCTGTGAAGGTGATAGGTGGATGCAGATGGGGGGTAATTGTGGTAGGTTGATGGGGAGGGTGGAGAGGATAGGTAGATGGACAGGTAGGACAGGTCAAGAAAGTTGGAGGGTTGGATCTGAAATGAGGTGGGGGAGGGGAGACTTGGAAACTAGTCAATTCGACGTCAATGCCTTGTGGTTGGAGGGTCCCAAGGTAGAAGATGAGGCGCCCTTCCTCCAGTCATTAGGTGGCTTGGATTTGACGGTGGAGGATACCCAGGACTTGGATATGGAGTGGGAGGGGAGTTGAAGTGGTCAGCCACAGGGTGGTGCAGTTTTTTGGTTTGTGTGTCCTGGGTATGTTCCCTGAAATGCGCCATGAGTGTCCCATCCTGTCTCCCCAATGTAGAGGAGACCACATTGAGAGCAACGGACACTGTAGGTGAGGTAGGTGGATGTGCAGGAAAATGTCTGCCGGATGTGAAAAGACCCTTGGGGCCTTGGATGGAGGTGAGCGGGTAGGTGTGGGCACAGGTTTAAAACTGGCAGAACAGTTGCCGGGTATGGAGGGTGGGTTGGCAGAGGTGTCGACCTAATGAGGGATTCGCAGAGAGAACGGTCTCTGCAGAACACAGTTAGGGGTGGGGAGGGAAATATCTCTTTGGTGATGGAGTCTGATTGTAGGTGGTGGAAATGGCGGAGGATGATGCGCTGTATCCGGAGATTAGTGAGGTGAAAGGTGAGGACCAGGTGATTCTATGCTTGTTGCAGTTGGAAGAGAGGAGTACAAGGGCAGAGGTGCAGGAAGACGAGGAGATGTGGTAAAGGGCATTGTTGATCACTTGGGATGGGGAAATTGTGGTCCTTGAAGTAGGAAGCCCTCTGGAATGTTCTGGAGTGGAATTGCTCCTTCTGGGAGCAGGTACGGTGAAGGCAGAGCAACTGAGAGTAAGGGATTGTGTTTTTACAGGAGGGCGGAGTGGGAGGAGGTGTAGTCCAGATAGCTGTGGGAGTCAATGGGTTTGAAATAGATGTCTGTGTTGAGTCGGTCGGTGGAAATGGAGACATCCAGGAAGGGGAGTGAGGTGTCCGAAATGGTCCGGGTGAATTTAAGGTCACGTGGAAAGTGTTAGTGAAGTTGATGAACTGTTCAATCTCCTCGTGGGAGCATAAGGTGGCACCGATACAGTCGTCAATGTAGCAGAGGAAAATGTAGGGGATGGTGCTACTGCAGAAGATGGACTGTTCCACGTTTCTACGAAGAGGCAGGCATAGCTGGGCCCATCTGGATGCCCATGGCTACCCCTTTGGTCAGAAGGAAGTGGGAGGATTCTTATGCTGTATTAAGCCAATGGTTGGTGGCTGATTTTTATCTGAGAAACTGCAGCTGTATGTGCAGGGCGCTGTTCTGCAGCTCGGAGAGTTGAGGCCATGACTTTAGAATATATCTGCTCACGCATAGATGGTATCAGTCTGGTCGTGGATGGCTGTGAGTGGTAGACAGGGGATGCTGCTGGAGTGACAGTCGTAGGAACATAATTACCGTCATCTTGCGAAAGAAGAGCAAGTTTATATTCTTCACGACAACCAGCATTTCTAAGGATGGAACCTCAGAAATGCTGATGGATTTGCTGGAGCATAGATTGCCGAGATGCTGCAAGCCCCTTAGAGCAGTGGTATCTGTTGCTATGATGACAGCTGCCTAAACTAACATAGCACCAAGCTAGGGCCCCATGGTGATTCTCAGTCTAAACCTATGCTACAGCCCTATGGTGTTGGATAGTTTCTGTCTGTGTTTCAATGGAAGATTTCACTTAACCTACTAATAGATTTGGCTCTGAAGGGAAAAACAATTTGGACAGGATTCAAACCAGGGTCTCAGAGTTGTCAAACTAATTATTTCATCATTGTTACAAACTAATTAGTAACAAATAAACACCACATTGAATCTGCAATGACTTGCATCAACATTTGTAATTACAGTTGCCACATGTAACTTTTGAACTTTTAAATTATTTCTATGCACAATGTCTACAGAAAAAACTTACGTGGGAATGTGACAATTTGATGTTTCTATATTTGATGGTTGCTTTTCAGGAGAAGAGTTTCTGGCACTTTACCTTGTATTCAATGTATAAATAGATGCAGTTTACACATTAATAGTGATTGAACTGACTATTGAGATTTGAATGCAAATTATTCTTCAGAGAGATGAAAACAAACACCAGAAAAGGCTATTGCATTGTGCGGCCTTTATAAAAGAGCTGTCCACTTGATCTCTGTACTCTTTCCTTACCTTTCTAAATGATTTATCTGTCTGGCAAAAGTTTATCATTACTTCTCTCTTTATTCTTTTAGTGATGACCTTAAACTTGTTTACTTCCTGACTGGTAAAAACAATTTCCTACTTATTCAAAATGATTCATGATATTGGACAACTCTATTTAGTCTCTTTCGTAAGGTTGAGGTTGATGTTCCTGATCCTTACCCCAGAAAACACCAATTTTACCAGGGCAAAAGTCTTGTAAAGAAATTGAAATGATTGATTCAGGTTTTCACCCATTTTAGGTTGTAACATGTGTTCTAAAGCTTTCTGACTTACAGGGCAGTGCTGTTAGACCTGAACTTGTGTTTACACAATGCACATTAGGGAAGAGGAAGCCATTCACTAAGCACTGCGCAATGAATATCATTGAGAGATATGGTACTGTGGGGTGGACTGCAGATATGAAAGATATTAGCTGTCAGAAAGCCCCTGGCACATAAGTTCATAACTGGCTCAAAATGGTTGGGGAACTCCAAAAGTATGCCCTTTGATAAGGGCTGCGGGATAATACTAACTATGACTTTATGCTTGCTTAGCATGAAATAAGTGAGCTTTGATCCTGCCCACCTTTGCTTCTTAAATCTCCCCCTTGCATCATGCCTAACAAATAAATGCTGCTTGCGTCAGTCCCTCACCTCTTCCTCCTTAACCATGCCACTAACAGCTAACTCTTGTAGCTCTCTTCCACTTTATTTTCTCAAGTTCCCATTGGCCCACAGGGCCAGAACTACATCTTTCCCCAATTTCCAGCCTGTCCTAACTGTCTCCACTGAAACACCAGCTCAAAGACTAGCACCCAGCATACATTAGAATCTTAGAGCAGGAACTTTATATGCACAAGTTTGCGGAAGCATTTCTTTGGAGATATTCTCACATCTTAGGTCTGCTGAAGAGAACAGAGGTGAAAGTGATGATATTGATGTCCAAGTGCTGGCCTACAATTCCTAGTTCCAAACATGGCAGAATTCTGTCATTGTCCCCCTGAAGTACCAGAGTGACTGAAACACTGCTTCTGTGTAAAGCTGAGGTTTATCCTTCTTCACACTTTCGTTATCTTTAATTTGATTCTTACAATGTATTCCTTGCTGGCCTCCATTGCTCTGTAAACTTGAGGTCATCCAAAACTCTGCTGTCCTCATCCTAACTTACACAAAGTTCCATTCATCCACCACGTTCATGTTTTCTGACTTATGTTAGCAATGAACAAACAACACCTCAACTTTAAACGTTTGTGTTTTTAAATCTTCCCCTCAGCATATCCCTGTAACTTTCCCAGTCCTTTAACCAAACAAGTTATCTGCAATCCTTTAACTCTGGCCTCTCGACCAACTTCTATTTTTATCATTCTATCATAGGCAGTCATGGCTTCTGGTGCTGAGATACTAAGCTCTGGAATTGTCTTCCTAAACCTCTCTTATCTTTCTTTTCTCCTTTAAAGATGCGCTGAGAATGTACTTCTTTGATGAAGAAAATGGCCATCTGTCATAATACATCCCTTTGTGACTTAGCACCTTGAGGGCATTTTGCTACATTAAAGCTGCTATATAAATACAAGCTGTTTTAGTCAATATAGTTTCTGTACAATCTCATGTTGAAGGACTTTGTTTGTTCTCTGTTCCCTCCCCCATTTCTAACAGCTTGTGCAGCCTGCTGTTGCCTTCTTTGTTGCTGCTTTGTGTCATAGCCCCAAAGGCAAACCAAACAAAATGCTCATTTCCAACATGGTCATGATAACCAATGTGTAAGACCTCCAAAAAAAAAATCAATTTTCTAGTGTAGGTCAGTGAAAACAGGAGCTAATTAAACTATCAAGTCTAATCAGAGCCTTAGACACTTTCTCATCAACCTGTTACCACAAATGCAGGCCTCCTCATCTGGACCAGGTGGGACTCAAATGCAGGCCTCCTCATCTAGGGGTAGGGATACCACCACTTTGTCATAAAAACTCTTTAATCTAGAACTTACTTTATTAGAGATGAGTATTCTTTTAAATGATAATTCTGTCATATGCTTCCCAACTATTTAGGAAATTATTTCCTGATCCTAATAAAGAAAATCAGGCACTTCCATGTATAATTTTAGCAAATCATTCCTTAGGATGCAATACAGTTATTTTAATATTAATTATAATATTAAATCTTAATATTTATCCTATGCTGCATTCTTCACAGACTGTCAACAAGGTTCCCTAAAATATCTCAGGCCCAATTTAGCAATGGTCACAGAGTCATAGAGATGTACAGCATGGAAGCAGACCCTTCGGTCCAACTCATCCATGCTGACCAGATATCCTAACATAATCTAATCCCATTTGCCAGCAATTGGCCCATATCCCTCCAAACCTTTCCTATTCATATATCCATCCAAATGCCTTTTAAATGTTGCAATTGTACCAGCCTCCACCACTTCCTCTGGTAGGTCATTCCATACACCTTCACAAGGTGAATATACGCCATCGCTTTGCTAGTCTTTGATGCCAATTTCATGCCAGAAAAACCGGGGGGGGGACAATGTGAAATTCACCCCCCCCCCCTTATTGGCAGCCCAACAAAGCTGTACCTCATTTATCCTGCCCATTCTGCAGGGAACCAATATTCCACCAAACTTCCCTTTGTTAAGTATAACTGAACTGTTGCAAAGCAACAGAACCTTTGAGTTTGCAGCATGATTGCGCAGTTGTATATCTTAAAGGCACAGCTGCTTGTGTGTGACCTATTTGTCCCTTTTGCAGTAAGTTCTAAATGTTACAAATCAGAACATGTGCAATTTAGAAGGAGAAGAAATAGACAGTGCTGGAGAAATGCAGCAAGTTTGGCACCATCTGTGGAGAGAGAAACAAAGTTAATATTTCAAAACCAATATGACTCCTCTTTAGAAATGTGCCATTTTCCTGGAAAGGGGCTGCTCAGTGAGTGGTTGGGTTAAAATTACTCCCTTAATGTATTCTGGTGAAGCAGTATTTTGTTGTTGCAGAAGTTGTTTTTATCTGCCTAATTTGTGAGGCCTACCAGCATTACTGAAGATAAAAAAAACCCCACATTTAAATGGCACCCTCAGGTGATCACCACGTACTTTACAGCCAAATAACTGATGTAAGACATCAAAAAGCAATTTGCAAACAGCAAGCTCACACAAACAGAAGTGTGGAAATGGTCAGATAAACCTTTCTTTAATTAAATTTCATTGAGAGATAAATATTGGCCAGGACACCAAGAGAAACCTCCATATTCTTCTTCAAATTATGTCACTGATACTATTATGGCTGGCTGAGAAAGTAGATGGGGCCTTTGCTTTGTGTCTCATATGAAAGATGGACCTCCAATAGTCAGTACATTCACCAGAACTGCAGTGAAGTACCAGCCTTGATTTTTGAGCGCAGGTGTCTGGGATACTAAGTGAACTCACAACAGTCTCATTGTGAGTGCTATTCTGTATATCATCTGTAATTGCACTGGAGGCAGTTCTGAAAAGATTTACCAGATTAATTACAGAGATAAAAGGCTTGTTTTATGTGGAGAGATGGAGCAGTTTAGCCTCTACTTGTTAGAGATTAGAAAGATGAGAAATTATCTAACTGAAATTTATAAGATGCTTAAGGGGATTGACTAGACACAGAGCGTTTTACTCTTGTGAGGCAATCTAGAATAAGAGGTGATAGTTTTAGGTTATGGGTGGCAGACTTAATAACATAAGAGGATGAATTCCTCTCTCAAAAGTTGTGAATCTGTTAAATTCACTTCTCCCAAGCGTAATGGATGCCAGGATACTGAATAAATTTGAGGAGATAGACTAATTTTTAATTATGGAAAGTTGGCACGAAAGTGGAGTTGAGGCCAAGATGAGATCACCTATGATCATACTAAATGGTAGGTCAGTGTTGAGGGCTGAATTGCCTACTCCTGCTCCTAGCTTTGGATGGCATGGTGGTTCAGTGGGTAGCACTGCTGCCTCACAGTGCCAGGGACCTGGGTCCGATTCCACCCTTGGCTATGTGGAATTTGCTCATCCTCTTCGTACCTGTCTGGGTTTACTCCAAGTGCTCAAGTTTCCTCTTCTAGATCAAAGATGTGCAGGTTAGGTGGATTGGCCATGCTAAATTGCCCATGGGAAATACAGGGTTACAGGGATGGGCAAGGTTTTGTAGGGTGTTCTTCAGAGGGTTGGTTTGGATTTGATGGGCCAAATGGCTTACTTCCACATTGTAGGGATTATTAAGTAAGTGTCTGCCCAAAGTTGATAGTACAAATAATGGAATAACATTGGAATTAATACACATTCAATTATTCAAAATACACATTTTAGGTAAGTACATTTCTGAAACCATTCATATTAACATTGTCTCACTTATTTTTACATTTAAAAAGAGATTATAGTAAATGGAAGGAAAGTTAAAGGGGTTGGTACTTTATTGGTATGATAGAGGATGGCTCTTGCCAGGCATCAGTCAATTTCATGTACAAATGACAGCTCTGTAATATGACTTAATGTGTCATCAACTGTAGAAGGTTCTCCTTACAACAGTGGAGAAACAATAAATATATTAACAGATTATATATATAACAGCCTTAGGCATAGAGTTAATGTAAACTCCATGCAACACAAATTACAGTTACTTCAATTGCTCTGTACACCCGAGATGAAATCTTATGTTAAAATTATTTCTTTATGGTTATGATTAAGTTCCACTCAAGAGCAAATTTCAACTTCTTGAACTTGAGGAAAGAACATTTCACTTTTCAGTTTTAGTACAAAAACAAAATGTCAAAAAATATAACTCAAATTTGTTGGTGTAAATTTTTGGTTCTTTATTTTTTTTTCCCAAATAATTTCAGCTCTTACATGCTAACATACTTTAAATGCTTCTACTGCATCAATAAGCTCCAGTATGACTTAGAAAAATCTACCAAGACATCTAGTAATTAAAAAATAATTAAAAAGTGACATTAAAAAATAAAAGCTAAATTTTATATACTGTATGATTAATAAGTGATATAATTGCATTTGTATAAAATAGCTTTTGCAAAAAAACTATGGTTTTAAAATTAGTTCTTTATAATTTGTGGAAGACCTTAAACTATATTTTGACTATATACAACCCCCACAAGAATTTTCCAACTATGTCTTTGTATAATGGCAGTTGTAGCAAACTCTTTTAATTTTTTGCTGTATATCTTCAACATGGCAGTTGATGCATTTGGCATGAAAAAAAGATTGAACCTATGAGCATGTTTAAAAGTGGAAGGTGTGGTGCACACAGTGTTCCATTGGTAATTCTACTCATCAAAACATATTCTGCTTCAGTAGTAGGTACTGTGATTTTGGCTTTAGCTATTACTGCAATTATAAAGCTGGAAAATTCTGGTTATTAACCCTTTTGGGTTGTATAATTATTTTCATAATGCTAATTAAGATGTTGCAAAGTACAATGTGGTGAATCTGAGTTACAATCAGTATTTGCTTTGATAATCATATGGTATATTAACATGTAATTTGTCACAATTTTTCAAAGGATGGAGGCATCAGGTATGCTGCACTGTCATTTTTTTTTGCCATTGCTCTCTTTCAAATACATCACCAGGTTAGAGAGCCTTAAAAGATACAAGCAAAGAGACAAAAATATTGAAATGCTTACTAAAGGAGAACTCTAATAGAGAACATTACACATTTTGGCTGGTGTTCTGGGAAGGTTCAATCCTGTTGGCATCAAAATGCAAGAAAACTCATGAGCTATTTAGTTTCATAATCACATTAAATGACCATTCTACAAATACATAGCCGGCATTAGTTGTAGAATATTCTGGACTGACACCCTGCATGTGTAATTTATAAAATATTCAGGCTTTTAGAAAATTCAACAATCTCAAGTAAAATGAAACAAAGAAAATTCTTTGTTGTGTTGTGGTTTTGGAAATTACACAATTATCATTTCACTACAAAATATTTATTTTGCCATTCTCTACTACTTAAACAGTATTAAACATCCTATGCTCAGTGTTTAATCACTTATCCTTACCACCTTGGTAAGTACAGTACTGTGAATCAAAGAATTTGTTTCTGGCTTTTATGAAAAACAATAGAGTGAAGTAGTAGTAGTGCTAAATTGCTGAAGAAAAGCAATGACTCATTTTGTTTACAAAAGCAGTCATATGGTATTTAACAGTGAAGGAATGTTGGTGTTAAGCTTAGATCGGTATTAAAATGCAAAGTACCATAAAAGGATAACAGCATGCTTGAGGGATAAGCAATAAAATGAAAGATTATGCACCACCATTTTCTTATAACAGTGCGATTAGTAAAGGCACCAACATGTTTCTCAGAAAAGAAACTGAACTTCCATTTGGTAGGAAGCTATATATGATAAACTGACCAACCACTTCTATCAAGATTTTCCTATTTACACTTCTTTCTGCATTGATACTCGGATACCGCTGAACATTTTCCCCACAGCTTCATAAAAGGGGTCACAGAAGGTGTGGATGCAAATAGAGTAGACTCTGCTGATGCACTGTATTTCAATCATATAGCTCTTAATGCAGGGCATCACTGCCCAAATATGGATGAATGTTAAAATCGCAAAGTAAATTCCCCAGATGATCGCTAAAGGTATGCCAAAGAGCCCCGACAGCAGGCGGTAACACCAGTATTTCGACACTGTGAAGACAGTAAAGCTGGCCTTCCAAACACCATCAAAGCTGTGAGTTCCCTCCGGTTCAGCAATCACTTCTTCAAAATCTACCTATGATAGGAGAAATACAAAACATGATGATTGATTTTTGCAGAAAATGCACAATTTGTATAAAATTTATTATGAAAATAAAGAAAGAAGCAACAATACTGAATTGCTTTTTCTGCTTGAATAATATCTACAATCATTGGTCTCCATGAATCAGAAATATTGGAATATCTCACATTCACAAACTCATCAGATGCAAACTCCATTAAGCAAATGAAACCTCAAATTAACGTCACTTGTCTGCTCAGCAGCATCACCCACACTTCCATCTGCCCTCAGGTTTATTGCTGCTGAATTGCATATTAGCTGCCTCCAATCATTTATATTTGGTTCAGAGCTTTATTTTCAGCATTCTCATCCTTCGACATCTAAACACTACTATTTTTCAAATGTCTGTTTTTAATAAAATTAATTCCTTTGGATATAATTTTAGCTTTTGGCTTCTCTCCACTAAGTTTAGAATGTTAAAGCTCATTATACAAAAGGGCTTTGCATTGGAGAAGAAAGAAGACATTCATTCTATCCTCATGACATCCTCCCTTTGCGAAAAAAAAAAGCAAAGGAACTCTTGTGATGAAAATTAGATCAGAAAATATTGGTGGTAACAATAGAAATAGTTGAGATATGTTACACGACAGGAAACTCCTAGGTATGTGAAAGTAAGTTTTAACATGTAGTCAAAAACCATTTTGGACGCAGGTGGCAGAAACAATCTGATAGAATGTTTAATCTTGTCATTTGAAACACAAACATGAGAGTTTGGAATAATGGTGTATTGTGCTATGGAGGTGGTAAACCTATAAATTGACACTGACAAATGTAGAGCCTGGTATGCAAATATTTATATACCTGCAGATTCAGTAAATTAATTCAGAATAGAATTACATGCAAGTGATAATTGACAAACTATAAACATAAATTAATTTGGATTATTTTTAAAGGTTCTCCAGGCCCCAAGCTGCCTATTGAAGACCTGCATCGAAATCTTATGACTGATACGTAACATCCAGCACAGTCGTACTGTGCTATATGAAGAACACAACCAGTGATATCGTTAGTGAATAGGAAATTTTAGTCATTGAATAATTTCACTGTGAAAGGAAATGCTATTTATTCAGCAGTCTGATGATGTTCATGAATGCAGGGGAATACACAGGAAATGGCATTTAAACATTAACTCAATTTGACCACGTCCAATTTGGATTAATTAAAGTAGAACAGCCAATACACAATTGAAATAATGGCAAATTGATAACACCCACTTATAATCTTCTGACCCATCTTGCGACACAATACTATGCTGGAAACAGTAGAATTCAAGTGCAATAGATAAATTTGAGTAAGACTAGATCTGCTTAAATTAATCAGATATGATCTGAAATTCTTTTAAAGTATTGTAATTCCCACATCATAATTAGCAATTCCTTTACTGATAAGTTTCGATTAACTTCATTTCCACGTGAATAGTATTAGATAAGTGTAGTGTTTGAGAATGAAACTTATTTAAAAAAAGAGCTGGAAATGAGCTGAGGGCAAGATATAGTAACAGCATCAGAGAGAAAGGATAGTGATGCCACTCATTGTGTTCTTTGTAGAGTACAGTACAACATATAAGTCATGCAGTTTCAACACAAGTTTTCTAGAGGAGAAATGAGTGCGAAAAGAAGAGCATTTATTTACACAGCACCTCACTGCACATCTCAGTGCTTTATGTTAAGTGAAAGCGTTTAAAGTATAAGGACAACTATCTATGCATATGCAGCACACATTTTGCACACAGCAATGACATAAGCAGACAGTCAAGACGTGACACCTAGAAGGTATAAAAGGCACAATATAAATGCAAATTCATTTTTCCTTTTAAAACAAGTAATAAGTTAACAACTTTACAGATGAGGGAAAAATTACACTATTTGCCAATTGTAATAAAACCATCAATGCCTTGTTTATTACTTTGTTTTGGTTAACAGTGCAAATTTCTACAGACGCTGATTTCTAAAATATTTAAACATCTTGTACTTAGTGTATTTTTATTCATTTTGAATTTCCATAATTACCATGCTTCACTAATGTAGGCATCAATGAGTTTTCCATCAGCAGTAGAAGCTCAGATTTAGCATTTTTGGAGATTTGCCATATTCTGTAATTTTGGTCATGATGAAGAGGCAACCCTCTCAAAGTAGAATCACATAGATACAAAATCAGACATTGCTGGTAAACTCAGCAATTCTCACAGCATCTGTGGATACATAGCAGAGTTAATGTTTCGGGTCCAGTGACCCTTCTTCAGAAGGTTTCTAGTTCAGAAGAAGGGTCACTGAATCCAAAACATTAACTCTGTTTTTTACCCATAGATGCTGTCAAATCTACTGAACTTTTCCAGCAATTTTTGATTTTGTTTCCAATTTCCAGCATCTACAGTTTGTTGGATTTTTTAAAAGAATCGTTTGGATGTCTATAACATAAAAGCAGGCTGTTTGATCCATTGCAACATTAGCAGCTCTGTTACATTCTCTCCCCAAATCCTTTTAAAGCTTAATCTTCAAATAATCAATGCTTTTTATTTGAAAGAAAATATTTATTAAACTTCAACCACTGTTTCTAACGAGGCAAAACAATTTTTCTAACCTCTCTTTTTGTTTTAGCGGTGCTCTTAAAATTTAGCCTAGTAGTTGCTAAATTAATTTGACTCAATTAGCAACAGGGTGCAGAGGCCATTCTCAGGATGGAGGTGGGAAGGTGTTGAAGTCAGCCACTAGCCCACCCCGATTAAGTACGTCATCATTTCCACCTTGCCTTCAGGGAAGTCACAATATTCTATCCGTTACTTCAACTGCAGTCGAACCACTAATTTATTTATGTTAGCTCAGACAAGATAGAACTTTGATTGTAGTTTTAATCCTGACTGAAGAGCGAGCTTTGATTCAATAATTTAGGTTGACACTGCAATGCAGTGCTAAATTGCGAGTGGTTCGTCCAACAGAAATTTCCAATTAATTACAAGCATTGTGGAAACACATACCAATTTTAGTTAAAAATGGTTTCCAAGTAGATAAATATGAATCTTTATTAAAACTAAAAACCATCATTCCATAACCAAGGAAGTAACAAATGTACAAATCAAAGAATTCACATTTTCTGTTTTTAGTCTTACCTTTTTGCTAACAAATGCACATAAAGGTTAAAACACACAGTGTATCATTGCAAGAACTGAGTCACCTGCCTATCAACAGTATCTATTACTCATTTTAGAGATTTATTAATCAGTACTGCAATTCAATATAAATGGATTTCAAATGAAGTTATTGTGGCTAAAATATTGGACAACGCTGCTTTATACAACCTATTTCTTCAGTAAGAGATTCATGGATGTCAAAGCTCTGTGAAGAACAGTGGGGAGTTCTTCTGGTATAGATATTTTCTAACTAACTTGCTCAGACATGTTATGACACATCTTTGAATGCAGGTCTTCTGCTACAGAGGTAGGCCCACTACCTTGGTATCACAAGAGTCCCTAATGCTTCAGCTGTACTGGTTCATATTCATTGCTCAATGAAAGGCACTAAATTGGACTATCTGATTACCTGCCACATTGCTATTTGTAGGACCTTGCTGTGTACATTTTGGCTGCTACATATACCTTTATTACTTCAACAGCAAATCTTTTGATGTTAAGGACTGTGGGATTTTCTCAGTATGTGCAAGGAATTTTGTAATCAGATGATTTTCTTTCCCTGGTTAAATACACTTATTAAACAAAATCTTGAGCTTTTTTGTACAACATTATCAAGTTATCCTCCCATTGCTTTTAAAATTTTGTACTTAAACTCCCAAGTCTCTCTCTTCTGCTGCTGGTAAGGCTTTATGATTTTATATTATTTTATCCCATTCTTCATTTCAAAATGTATTACTTAATATTTTTCTGTTCAATTTCATCTGACATCTATGTACTGAACCTGTAATCTTCAGTCTTCCTGAAGTTGTCTACAGATCTTTTCATAAATAAGCAGATACCCTATCAGCTTATACGTTGGAAATCTCTTTCTTAAACATTTTCCATTGTTTCTCATATTATTTCTTCTTTAAAATATATTTGCTTAGGTCAATGAAATTATTTTTCTGGGTAAGTATCATTATCTTTGGGCTGTTCCTTTTCATTTTTAATACTTTTGTGTCAAACCTGATTGTGTGATAATTATTGTTTCCTAGCTGTTCCCCAATTCTTATATGATCTATTTGAACCAATTATAATTGGTTGGCATTATTATCTCTTTTGTACCAAAGGTGAGACAAGAGTTTTTTTTGGTGATATGCAAGCCATTTTGCTGATTTTCCATTACAGGCACCATGTTATAATTTGACTTAATTCAACTCCATTTAAATTAATTCTGTATTTGTAGGCTCCTAACCATGATTGGCTATGAGTTTACTAAAGGTATACGTGTTCCCTTTCTTCTCTGCATCAAACGTTTCAAGCCAATTTTATTTTTCCTATTGTAATAAGATTTCAGCCTGTTTTTAGTTGTTGGTAATAGCTGCTGACAGCTAAAGATAATTCCCCTCAGTATTAACACTGACATGAAAAGCCAGCGAAATTACCAGGCCATCAACCATCTGCCAACTGTTGAGACATTGATACAGGTAATGAGAGTTGTAAATTGATTTTATGTAGCGTGCACTTAGTTATTTCAGCTGAAGTCAAAACTCCAGTCTTGCCTCCCAAACATGGTTCAGTTGGAAGAGTTCCAAACATGCTCAAATGCCATATGATTCAGGGGGGTAGGAGAGAGGGAGGAACAATAAAGGGTTTTATTCACTGAACCCAGCCTGCGCTTATCAGTTGGTTAGACTTTTGTGTTGCCCTTTTACTGTCTACAATGGTTGTAGTCTGTGAATAAAAGTAACCAAACAGTTGGTGGGTGAATTAAAAGCAGAATCTATGTCCATGAGCTGAAGAGGAACAATTTTATTTTTGGCCATCAGTTTCTAGTGCTCCGGCCAAAATAATGTGGCACTGCAGATGCAAATGCAAATGAAAAATACCAAATAGATATAGTAAAATGTGAAAATCGGCCAGCTCATTAAGGAAAATACAGCATTTCAGCACTGGTGATTTGCATTGCAAATAGAAATCAGCCTCAAATGTTAGCTTTTTGTTCCTCCAAATAGTGAAGATTTAGTTAAGTTTAAATGATTACAGAAGAAAAATTTTAAAGTTG
Organism: Chiloscyllium plagiosum; assembly: GCF_004010195.1. NCBI lineage: Eukaryota > Metazoa > Chordata > Chondrichthyes > Orectolobiformes > Hemiscylliidae > Chiloscyllium > Chiloscyllium plagiosum. Next base: position 36,431,135 of record NC_057728.1, on the reverse strand, counting down.
TAACACTGTATAAGGTTCTGGAGAGGACCTAGAATGAAAGCATCACTTATCTGGTTATATTATGGTCAATATCCATGTTTGTATACTTTTGCAACCTATATATATCATAGGAGCTCAAACATGCTAGTGACAAGTGTGTGCTAATATCATCCAAGTTTCTGGCCTACGCTACTGTTTTAATGTTCACAGCTGAATTTTGTAAGAAGCCAAGACTGTCTTTATTAAGGTTTAGCTACACGTATGACACAAGCAGACACAGTTGACAATGTATATATGTGGATCCTTCCACATTTCTATAATAGATGTTTTAAAGTTTGAGCTCTTTAAAAAAGACAGCTTTCAAAAATAAAACACACATGCTATACAGTTGATTAGTTTTGTTTACGACTGTTGGATTCAAAATAGAAGCTACATCATTGACTGCTTGAAACTGCCTTTCCATTCATTAATGCAATAGTCATGGGTAACGGCATGTGAAAGAATTGCTTTGCTGTGCTATCAATTTAATTTTCCTGTAGTAAGGCTTAATTTAAATATTTTGTTACTACAGTGTGTTACTAATACAGGTTCCACATGTGGAATTCCCACATGTTAGATTCCACAGTGGTTGGAATTTAAGTGTGCTACACATAATTTGCTTGACAGAGTTTTCATCTTGTTTTCTTCCTTAGGTGCCGGACACAGTAAAGAAACATCGTATGAGGAAAACTTTATTCATATTTCACTACCATGAAGAAAAACCACCTGAGTGGCCAGTGAGAAGCAGTGCTCTTCTCTTTAGGGGAAATGCTTACGTGTTTGAAAAAGTGAAGGGGAGGGGAGGGATTAAATCAAAATAGAACCAGAGGGGGAGCTAAAACACTCCCCATTCCACAGTTCCCAACTGTCTGAAAACCTTGAAGGAGTTGGTAGACACCGTGTGTTCCTTGTCCAGAGACACCTGGACCCGAACTTAACTGTGGAAGAGGCTCAGGCAATCGGCCATAATGACCCTCTCTACGGTCCCCTGCCTGGACCTGCTTATGGCCATCCCTGCCAGGCCCAGGTGCAGGCCTACGAGGAAATCCTCTGACTTGCCCTCCCCCCATCCAAACCGGGTATTGACGGAGTTTTCACTTGAAAAAATGACGATGAGCCTATCAAAGTACAAACACCATCCTCATGCTTTCCATGGTTAAACCTAAAAATGGTCTCACTATTGTTATTGGGGAGCAAGCTCCAGTTTTTAAAATAGATAGTGAAGGCATTGTTTTTCACTGTGGTAGGTATTTACTGCACTATAAAGTTTAACGATATAATTTTTATACTTTTTAAAAAAAATGTAAAGTAAATTTACAATTGGTGAGATAGCAACACTTTCATTACATCATTGCACACATCCACAATTGTACTCTTAGTTTGGATTTTATCAACGTTATAATATCCCTTTAATTAAAACTGCTATAGGACTTCTAACAATATCAATAATGCTAAACATTTCTATTGCGTACATGATCATATGAACAGATTTTCTTTTGAATGTTGATTTTAGACTTCTGGGGGTCAATTACTACTGTTATTAAAAAATAATCATTTGATAATTTAAACTGCACAAGCTTCATGAATAAGGTTTGGCAAACCTGCTTTTGCTTTCTTTTAATTGCATCAGCATGTCATTGATATGTGATGTAACGATGATAAATACAAAACAAGTTCTGGTCATTCTTTTCTCCAGTTATTGTTATCAGCTTTTATGCAATTATTACCTCATCCATTCAACATCAGACTGAAGTTGATAAATAAGCTAATTTGGTTTGTTGGATTCTTTTGATAATATGTATATCTGAATTAGTAGAAGTTTGGTGGGTAGGTTTTCCTCAAGTTTTTGACTGTGTGGAATGAACTAATTGTTGAGTGCAGCAGGTTGAAGGGGGTGGAATAAGCTGGGTGTTGGGTAACTCTACACAGTACTGAATACAGTGCACACTGTGGAGCTGGCTTGGTGCTTGGTACAGTGAGCAGAATTTAGAGGGCTGGAGGATGAGGCATGGGCTTGGTGCTGGGATGGATGATGGGTACATAGAACACAGAACAATACAGCACAAAAACAAGCCTTTCATTCCAGCATATCTGTGCTGATCATGATGCCATTCTAGGTTAATCCTGTCTGCCTGCACAAGGTCCATATCCCTCTTTCCCTGCCTATTCACGTGTCTGTCTAAATGCCTCGTAAATGTTGCTCACATTTCTGCTTCTACCACCTCTCCTGACACCATGTTCTAGGCACCTACCACCCTCTGTGTAAACAATCTCCACTGACATCTACTTTAAATACTCCCGCTGTCACCTTAAACAAACGTTCCTTAGAATTTGACATTTCCACCCTGGGAAAAAGATTTCTGACTATCCACCCTATCTATGTCTCTCTTAATTTTATTGGCTGAGGAATGGATGAAATGAACACTGAGGGTGGTAGGAGGTTGGCAGAATGGGCTTAGTGGGCACAGACCAGCATACACAGGGATACGGGTCAGCAGATGATGCTGGATGCAGTGACACACAGAAAAATGGCCTGGTGGATGGGACATAGGGTAGTAGGCTGGGAACAGTGGACACAGAACAATGAAGTGGGAAATGGGCAGTGGGAAGGGGGCAGTGGATACGATACAGTGAAGTGGGAAATGGACAGCGAGATGAGGCAGTGGAGACAGTATAGTGAATTGGAAGATGGGTGCAGATAATAGTGGATTCCTTTGAGGGTTACAGGGAAGTGGGCTGGCAAGTAGTGGGATGAGGCAATGGACACAATACGGTAAATTGGAAGATGGGAGTAGTAGACAGTGGATTCGTTAGAGTCGGTACAGAGAAGTGAGCTGGGGGATGGGTGCAGTGGGTCGGGTCTGCGTTGAGTGGGTAATGAGCAGTGGACTGGGGAGTTGGGTGCAGTGAACAGAATGTGAGCTGGGCGATAGGTGCAATGGGGGTATGGTGATGGTTGCACGCTGCAGTTTTTAATAAATGCCTTGCATGAATTCAATGTTATCCACACGGGTCCTTTCAACAGACCGGGAGGACCCTGCACTTTTCACGCTGTTTACAAGTTTCCGACGTTCGCTGAAATCTCAGACTATTTCACGGATGAAACATCTCTCGGCCAATTCCGTGTTTATTCTTAATAGTTCTGTGACAGCTTTTCAACAGCAATCCGTCCCTGGTACCGATCAAACAAATCAGCAGCTCAACAGCAATCCACACCCCCCGGGGGCTGAAAAGTCGACGCTTCGCAGGCGAGACACGACTCGCAGAGAAATAGGAACTTAAACTAGGTAATAGAGATTAGTCGATAGGACAGAGAGCAGTTCGCATTGGACTGGGTATGTCCCTGTCCCTGCAAACCTGCTATCTCTGACTGCACTCAATACAACTATTTAGCTTTAATTCCAGCATATGTTACAACTTTAACAACCCTCATCTCTCTTCCTTACCTTAACCACGTCGTCGTTCAGATGTTTTGGATCTCTGTTGATCAAATCGATCTCTTTGGTGTGAACATCAGTCACGTATTTCTCGTTCAACTTCTCATCTTCCATTTTATTATTGGGTTTGTAAATATTCCCGTAGTCTCTGATCGGCGATGGGTATAAAAGTCCCTGGGAAGGGTCAGAACAATTTCTTATTGAAGCTGACTTTGAGCTGCTCTAACACAAAACACCGAACGTAGCCGCCGCCTGATGCCTGAGAGGAACTTTATTGAGCCTGATCGTATATAAGTGGAAAAGTAGAGCGGCACCACACCCCTGTGAACCGGAGCTGGCGGCTGTCAAGCCATTCCCAATCCGGCAGCAGGGGGCAGCACAAGGGCTCGCTGGGGGGATACAGTGAGTCACTCCAGCACTGACCCACTGGGAATTCTCCAACTGAGGGATACTGTGAGTCACTCCAACACTGACCCACTGGGAATTCTCCAACTGAGGGATACTGTGAGTCACTCCAGCACTGACCCATTGGGAAATCTCCAACTGAGGGATACAGTGAGTCACTCCAGCACTGACCCACTGGGAAATCTCCAACTGAGGGATATGGTGAGTCACTCCAGCACTGACCCACGGGGAAATCTCCAACTGAGGGATACAGTGAGTCACTCCAGCACTGACCCATTGGGAATTCTCCAACTGAGGGATACGGTGAGTCACTCCGGCACTGATCCATTGGGAAATCTCCAACTGAGGGATACAGGGAGTCACTACAGCACTGATCCATTGGGAATTCTCCAACTGAGGGATACGGTGAGTCACTCCAGCACTGACCCATTGGGAAATCTCCAACTGAGGGATACAGTGAGTCACTCCAACACTGACCCATTGGGAAATCTCCAACTGAGGGATACGGTGACCAGCACTGACCCATTGGGGATTCTCCAACTGAGGGATACAGTGAGTCACTCCAGCACTGGCCCACTGCGAATTCTCCAACTGAGGGATACAGTGAGTCACTCCAGCACTGACCCATTGGGAATTCTCCAACTGAGGGATACGGTGAGTCAGTCCAGCACTGACCCATTGGGAAATATCCAACTGAGGGATACAGGGAGTCACTCCAGCACTGACCAATTGGGAATTCTCCAACTGAGGGATACAGTGAGTCACTCCAGCACTGACCCACTGGGAATTCTCCAAATGAGGGATAAAGTGAGTCACTCCAGCACTGACCCACAGGGAATTCTCCAACTGAGGGATACGGTGAGTCACTCCAGCCCTGACCCACTGGGAAATCTCCAACTGAGGGATACGGTGAGTCACTCCAGCACAGACCCACTGGGAAATCTCCAACTGAGGGATACAGTGAGTCACTCCAGCAATGACCAATTGGGAATTCTCCAACTGAGGGATACAGGGAGTCACACCAGCACTGACCCATTGGGAAATATCCAACTGAGGGATACAGTGAGTCACTCCAGCACTGACCCATTGAGAAATCTCCAACTGAGGCATACGGTGAGTTACTCCAGCACTGACCCATTGGGAATTCTCCAACTGAGGGATACAGGGAGTCACTCCAGCACTGACCCATTGAGAAATCTCCAACTGAGGCATACTGTGAGTTACTCCAGCACTGACCCATTTGGAATTTGCCAATTGAGGGATACAGGGAGTCAATCCAGCACTGACCCATTGGGAATTCTCCAACTGAGGGATACAGTGAGTCACTCCAGCACTGACCCTTTGGGCTTTCTCCAACTGAGGGATACAGGGAGTCACTCCAGCACTGACCCACGGGGAAATCTCCAACTGAGGGATCTGGTGAGACACTCCAGCACTGACACATTGGGGATTCTCCAACTGAGGGATACAGTGAGTCACTCCAACACTGACCCATTGGGAATTCTCCAACTGAGGGATACGGTGAGTCACTCCGGCACTGATCCATTGGGAAATCTCCAACTGAGGGATACAGGGAGTCACTCCAACACTGACCCATTGGGAAATCTCCAACTGAGGGATAAAGTGAGACACTCCAGCACTGACCCATTGGGATTCTCCAACTGAGGGATACAGGGAGTCACTCCAGCACTGACCCACTGGGAATTCCTGAATTCCTGAATTCCTGGGAATTCCTTTCCTGAAGAAGGGCTAAACGTCGATTCTCCTGTTCCCTAGATGCTGCCTGACCTGCTGCGCTTTTCCAGCAACACATTTCCACCACTGGGAATTCTCCAACTGAGGGATACAGTGAGTCACTCCATCACTGACACATTGGGAATTCTCCAACTGAGGTATAGAGGGAGTCACTCCAGCAGTGACCCATTGAGAAATCTCCAACTGAGGCATACGGTGAGTTACTCCAGCACTGACCCATTTGGAATTCGCCAAATGAGGGATACAGGGAGTCAATCCAGCACTGACCCATTGGGAAATCTCCAACTGAGGGATACAGTGAGTCACTCCAGCACTGACCCATTGGGAACTCTCCAACTGAGGGATCCGGTGAGACACTCCAGCACTGACACATTGGGGGTTCTCCAACTGAGGGATACAGTGAGTCACTCCAGCACTGACACATTGGGGATTCTCCAACTGAGGGATACAGTGAGTCACTCCAGCACTGACCCACTGGGAATTCTCCAACTGAGGGATACAGTGAGTCACTTCAGCACTGACCCATTGGGGATTCTCCAACTGAGGGATACAGTGAGTCACTCCAGCACTGACCAATTGGGAATTCTCCAACTGAGGGATACAGGGAGTCACTCCAGTACTGACCCATTGGGAATTCCACAACTGAGGGATACAGGGAGTCACTCCAGCACTGACCCATTGGGAATTCTCCAACTGAGGGATACGGTGAGTCACTCCAGTACTGACCCATTGGGAAATCTCCAACTGAGGGACACGGAGTCTCATCAGCACTGACCCATTGGGAATTCTCCAACTGAGGAATATGGTGAGTCACTCCAGCACTGACCCATTGGGAATTATCCAACTGAGGTATACAGGGAGTCACTCCAGTACGGAAAATCTCGCACCATCCTGGCTACCTCTTGCCAGATAAACACTGATGTTTTGCTGGGATATTTTCTTCGATGGCTGAACTGTAGAGAGCAGAAGCCGCAGTCTAACTGAACACGGCGCTGTCATCACTTCCCTGCAGCCGGTCTACTTCTCGCCCCCTCCCCAGACAGTGCACAAGTGCTCGGGGAGGTATCGAATCCAATACCTGTGTCCAGACTTTCAACGGCCCCTCCGATTCCCTTTGTCTGAAAACTCCAGGGTTTTATTTTGCAGAACAGTAAGTGCAGGATGGATGAACCGAGCGGTTTGAGTCACCGTGGAGATCAGATGTTTTTCACAGCTCGGGGAGCTTCGAAGACCGATATGGTGAGGGCTGTCAGTAGGAAGTTAGAGCGTGATACACAATAGCGGGTTCAATCCCCGCACGGACTGTGATTTTTTTTAATAGAGAGCTGGCTCCTCGCCTTTCTCTGTGCGTCCTTAAAACCTTACAGTAACTTGTCTTCTCAAATACACAGAGAGAGAGAGAGAGATGTCAATGTTCTCTGGTGGGCTGCAGTCCTCCTATGAGTCCCTGATTTTAGTGAAGGATCCTACAGGTTAAATAATGTATGACACCATACATTAAATGACCTTTTGTAGGTTGTCAGTTGGCATGGTTATAGGATTGCCATTTAATGCCAGAGGAACAGGGAGACAGCAAATGCTGGAGGAGTTGATAGGGTGGATACTGGGCGGTTCAGGCTGGGGAAGGCGGCCTCACAGACACAGAGTGAGGGCTCTGCGACTTAGAAATGAGAATAAAGCGAAATTTGGCAATCCCCTGCCCTGGGGAGCTGCGAAGGCTCAGTTCTTGGGCATAAATGGCAGGGAATGATATAATTCTGGAGGATGGCTCCAGGGATAAGATGGGAGTAGAGGATTTACCTCTATCACTGGCGGATCAGGCTCAAGAAGCCGAGTGGCCTGTTCCTGATAACTCCATGAGGAGTAGAGGCCATTGCCAAACGTGCCCTCTCTAAATTACAAGGCGTTTCATATTCAATTGATTTGCAGTTTAACTGCAAATCGTACTTTTTCAAGGAAAAAGGTCTGGTGTATTTTCTAGCTTTGTTTAAATGGCTAAGTGTTTTTTGTTTCGAAATCCCGATAGGTTCAGTTATTCTGCAGTGCGTGTTCACAATCAACAGGCGACCTTACCTGCACTCTTCACAGTGGGAACGTGGCACAGCGACCCCCCGGTTACCCTAATCCCGTTGTTGCTACCCCAGACTGGTTACTCAGCTGTGGGCTCATCTTGTAACAATGCGGGCGCGACTCTTCCTTACCTCAAAGTCCCCGGTCTTGCCACCAGACATAGCTGCCCAACAACTGGAGGGTTTCTGCGAGTCTACTGCAGCTTTCTAGCGAGGTATTAGTACCCTGCGGAAGGAAGATAGTAATGTTAGTGATCGCTGGGCTTTGTGGCAGTCCGCCAATTCCCCTGGGCTGTGCAGGGAGCTCGGATTTGAAGAGCCGCTGCCTCTCAATGCAAAGAACGCCAAGTTGCAGCGGGAAATAGGGAATGCATACATGACTTTGCAGTGAATCATAGCGAGCAGCAAGACTTGGGCAAGACCCACTGTGTGAGGGGAAGGTGGAACCTGCAGGAGGCAAGATAAAAACGTTGTCAGAGCAGAGAGAGAGGGAGAGACTGTGTGAGAGCGGGTCCATGCACGCAAGCGGGGCATTGCTGCGCTGGCATAGGAAAGGCAAGACTAACTCCGGCAAATCAGTGACGGAAGTTCAACAGATGCTTGCATTGAAATGGAAGTGCCGTTGGGAAAATGTTTTCCAAACTGGCGAACAGTGCAGTGACATCTCTCTCGCAGGAAGGGAAGCAAACGTCAGTCAGCAAATAGAAAGTTACTCGGAGATATTTACGAAATTTAGGTTTATAGAAAAGAAGAAAACGAGCAAGTTTCATGGGGATTTAATTATTATTAACAGTAGGATTCCATCCATGAAAAAGTGCAGCAAAGATCCGGCGACCAAACTACACACGGCTGTTTGCCTTGAACTACAATATGAAGTCGCCACAGTCCCATAAGAAGTGTTTTTTCACGAGAAAGAATGGGTTAACCCGAGAGTGACCATGCCTTGGGCGAAGGGAGAGGTTGAGTAGGAGAGCCCTTCATGGTAACCTCAACTGGCAAGGGGACTGAATCCACGCCTGCCGGTATCACCAACCAACGTCTGGCCAACTGAGCTAGCTGACTTGTAACTGTTGTTGGCAATTCAATCAAATCTCCCCGGAGCATACATCCGACTCCTTCACTTTCTCAAGTTTTTAGCGGTGGCTCAGTGGTTAGCACTGCTACCTCACAGCACCCGGCTTCGAATCCACCCTTGGGTAACTGTTCGCACATTCTCCCGGTGTGGGTTTCTGCCGGGTGCTCCAGTTTCCTTCCACAGTCCAAAGATGTGCAGGTTAGATGGATTGGCCAAGGTGGGGTTACAAGGTTAGGGTGGGATGCTTGTTCAGTGTGTCAGTGCAGATTCGGTGAGCTGAATGGGTTCGAGCTGCACTGTAAGGATTATCTGATTCTAAAACGGGTGGGTGCCCAACCTTAGCAGTTTTGGATACATTGGGAAATTCCATCTCCCTTCAATAGTGGTCCTGGGTACCATCATCTACAAACGTGGGATCACTGTCCAATGAAACATGCAATGCTATTAAGAGGCTGCATCTCCGAAAAAAATCTATTCCTTCCAGCTAAATACTGCTAAAAAGGCAATCACTTTCTTTATGACATCCCATTCCAATCTCAAATGCAATGATTCCATCATCCACACAGCCCCAGCTACTGAAAGCAAATGTTTGCATCTGTGGTGTGTTCTACTCAACCTGATTTTCATTCCCTCCATCATAAAGACTGTTTCCACCTCCATTACATTCTTGCCTTTGGGCCATTTGCTGTGAAATCTTCATCAAAGCCTTTGGACCCTGTTGTATTTTCCAAGTGAACAATCCTGGTATGTTGTGGCTACTTCTGCCAGCATGTGGTACTGGAGTAGAGTTGTTTGAGAGTTCACTGACACATTTGCCATTCCTTTGCCTTGGGCCTATCTAGTGGTTAATGATAGAGGATCCACTATGATAGATTATTTAAAAGAGAAGCCTATTTTTAGATAATAAGAAGGTTTATTGTATTATCACACAAAGTGAAACTACTTTGGTTAGGTTTAATTATTAAGACCTTAGAGATCTGGTACAGATATATCTACTATTTCGAAGAGCTAGAATACAGATTGCGTGTGTGACATCAGTAGAACACAGTGAAGCCAATGTAACATTAATGCTTTAAGAACCATTATTTTTTAACTACCGATCCAACTATTCTAATGCTTCTTTGGCCAGTTGCCCTTTATCTGTCCTTTGTAATCTTCAGCTCATTTAAATCTATGATGCTCATATCCAATCCCATGCCAAAGCCCATTTTTATTAACTTACATCAGCTACCAGTCCACAAACACCTCAAAGTAAAAAAAATTGTGTTTAAATCCATGTTTGAAATCACCTCTCTCATCTCTGAATTCTCCTTCAGTGCTTAATCTCAGTCCTAACCCTGGAGTCTTCTTCCTAGTTGGAGGTCGCACCTTTTGGATCAGATGTTAAACCAAGGTCTTTTTCTCTCATTCCTGAATTAAAAGATCTTTGACATTATTCAATGGGGAGTAGCACAGCTTCCTTGGTGCTCCAGATAGTATTTCTTCCCAAAGAAAATCACTAAGCCAATTCTCTGACCCCTATCACATTGCAATTTATAGGTATTTGTTATTCATCCTGTTTCATACATTGCAACATTGACTATTAGTCAAAAGCACTAAAGGGCTTGTGAAGTGGTAAAGTTATGGGAAGTATTATACTCAAGAAGGGCTGGGTTTCATGACTAGAAGTATAGAATATCACATCCAGGCAGTGATTCTAAACCTACATAAAACACTAATTCAATCCCAAATAGAATCTTGTATTAAATTCTAGGCTCTCCTCTTAAAGAGGTTAGTCAAATCTTCAGAGAGGATGCAGAGATTTACTGGAATGGTTGTAGGGATGAGGGATTGCAGTCATTTCGATGGAATAAAGAAACTAGAGTGACAGAGTAGAGAAGGTTTACCTGAGTTGTGATCAAGGTATTTCAGATCATGTATTGTTCAGAGTAAATAGAGAGAGAGAAAATAAAATTCCAAAATTTGACACCAGGGAGTACTGATTTCAGGTTTAAAACAATTAAGAAAATCCACGTTTGTGCAATGAGTCATGAGGATTTGGAATAATCAGAATTTGGCAAATCAGACTGGAAACATATTCACTAGTGATCTTCAATGAGGAATTGTACAAACAATTGAAGGAGAGAGAAAAATTGCAGTCCTATGAGGAAAGAATAGATGCAAACTGGATTGGTTCTTTTGAAAAACAATGCTATCTGATGTTTCGAATAGCCCTCTTCTGTGCTGTACTAGTCTGTAATTTATAAGTCATTTTCTTTCCTTAGTGCGTGCAATCCAGCTCAGATATCTATGGTGTATAAAATATTCAATTCAGCGTAGCATAAAGATTTAGAAATCAAGCTTTAAGATCACAAACTGGCATACAGATTATATACTGAACATATATATATATATATATGATAACTTAGTTAGGCTTGAGGTTACAATTAGTATTGAGGCTTCAGTATTAAGGTTATAAAAATACTTCATGCATTAAGGTTTGTATCAGCATTGAAGGTAGTGGCTGTTAATAACAATATAAATCATGACAGACATGATGTCACATTAAGCAGAGTGCAATATCTCAACTGTAACTGGGTTCTCTATGTTAGCAGAGCAAGTTACATTTAAATTTAAGATTGCCATGCAATTTAGCAAAGCTACATTTAAAGTTTTCACTCAACATGACAATTTTAGTTGCTAGCTCGTGACTTTTTCCACAAGTTGACTTTACAGTTCTGTCTGCAAGTTTCTTTTTGGTGGTTTGTAGTGATCTTTCCACAGCCAAAGGTCCATTGACTGAATTGTGGTACTTCAATTCTTGCCATTCTGTAGTCAGTTAACCCAGCACAGAACAAAATCTATACTTCTTGGTTTGTCATGACAATAAACCGTGGATGATGCTTTTACCCAGAGAAGTCAGAGTGAATTTAAAAACAAACGTATTCAGTAATTGTGCAGGGCACATAATAAATTTTTCTAAATGCAACATTTCTTATCCTTCTGCTAAAACTGATTCTGGTTTCAAGCTAATATCAGACCAAATCATGTCAGGAAAATAAATGTTAAAGTATGACGCTACCCAACTGTTTTAAATTTGTAACTTTGTAATGATAACTCAAAATAAATCTGAACCAGGTACAATATCTGCACAGAGGTCAACCTTTTAAAGCACCAACATAGATGCTCCGCTGATGCATAAACATTAGACAGATTTGTATAGAATCCATTACATAAGTGCAGTGCATAATCTTTTCAAGTGCTGAAAATACAACATCATAAAGATTATCAACATTTCATCATCATTAATTGGTGTTACAATAGCACAATATTGGTGTATAAAGATACAATATAGAGCATTATAACAAAGAAGTGTGCATATGTATTCTGATTTTTAAAAATTCACATCCACTTGATATGGTGAAATTAAAGTAATTCTAATCATTTAAGCAGAAACAGATGAAATTATTTTGATTCCTATTCTGTTAATTAAAATTATTACTATTGGATATTCAAACACATAAATAATAACTAAAAATAAGAACATTAGGAAATAGGAGTGGAAGTACATTATTGGGCCCCTCAAATTAGCTTTATTAATCAATAAGGTCATGTCCAATCCGATTGTGTCCTTAACTCCATTTTTCTGTTAGCATCCAGAAACATTAACTCCCTTGTCAAATAAAGATCTGTCTCGTTCAGCTTCGAGTACATTCAATTACCCAGACTCCACTGCTCTGTGGAAAAGCTAATGACCGTCTGAGGGAGGAAATTCAGCCTCATCCGTACCTTAAATAGGAGACCACTTATTTTCAAACTGTGGTTCCTAGTTTAGACATCCTGTCAGTGTCTACCCATTAACCCCCCTCAGAATCTCTTATTTTTCACTATGAACATTCTTCTTTATCTAAATTCCAATGAATATAGGCCCAAGATCCTTAACCAGATTATTATCCTTTATTAAAAAATAACGAATGTAATTTACAGAGAAAAACTAGAAAATGGGACTAAATAAGTGAAGAATGACAAATCATCAAGGAAGACATTAGGAGCAGTGACTGGATTTTAAGAAGTGTTTGAAATGCATAATGAGGACAGGCAGATGTTCCAGGGAAGTTTATCCATTAAATAGAATAGTGGTGTTTGATAGTTCAGCTCCCATTAGTTGAGCAAAAGGAGGATAGCAATGGACAAAAAGATAATTGAAGATTAAAGAATGAATGAGGAAATCTAAAACTCAATGAGGGTGGAATAAAGTAGGGGCAGGCTTTGGAAGGATTTGAAGATGAAAGTAATGATTTTCACTTGAAGATGAAGGCAAAGATTTTAAACTTAATGTACCAAGGGATGGAAAGCTAATGTGGCTCATTTGATTTAAATGCAATCATTAAGCACATATCTGTAACATGGATAGATAAGCAACGCTGAAAAATGTGTTGCTGGAAAAGCGCAGCAGGTCAGGCAGCATCCAAGGAGTAGGCTAAGATAAAAGGTAGGGAGGAGGGACTTCTGCAGATTTCTCCAGCTTCCTCATTTCCCCGCCCCAGACCTTATCTCAGTCCCAACCCTCGGACTCAGCACCGCCTTCTTGACCTGCAATCTTCTTCCCGACTTCTCTGCCCCTACCCCCTCTCCGGCCTTTCACCCTCACCTTAGCCTCCTTCCACCTATCGCATTCCCAACGCCCCTCCCCCAAGTCCCTCCTCCCTACCTTTTATCTTAGCCTGCTTGGCACACCCTCCTCATTCCTGAAGAAGGGCTTATCCCTGAAACGTCGATTCTCCTGCTCCTTGGATGCTGCCTGACCTGCTGCACTTTTCCAGCAACACATTTTTCAGCTCTGATCTCCAGCATCTGCAGTCCTCACTTTCTCCTAATAGATAAGCAACGCACCAGCTAGTGAGGTAAGTATACAAACTACACAAGTCCCTCGTCATATTGGTTAAGTCTAGGGAAGTATTTTGAAAATATATTATGTACCATAAGATTTTTTTATGATTGATTATTATGTAAATCTTGTTAATTTTGCAAACAATACAGCCTCAACACAATTATTGTTGAACCTGAAGCCATTGTAAAAATAATATTTATCTAGCTTTGCCCTGCAACATCTTCAACTGACAGAATAATTACTGAATAAATCTATTTACAAACCTCAAAAAGTTTAGAGTTGTTTCGTTGTTTCTTTTTAAATGATCAGACTTTGCTTTAACAAAACCGTATTGAGGGCATATATAATACAAAATGTAATTATTGCACAGCAATATCTTTGTAAAACCTTCCTTATTTATTACCAGAGACAATGTGCATCCTGGTGCATAATAGAAAATTTAAATTATATAGTATGCATGTTTCTAAATAAACTATTTGTAAAAGTGCGTATTATACTTTTAAAAAAGATGTCAAGCGTTTTCTGAAGAAGTGTATTTGGAATGAAAAATAGAAGAATAGCTAATGTTAGTCTTTTTTTAACATCTGGAAGAAATTCTTTTGTGTAACGGTTGTCCTCTTTGATTACCAATCATTTTTTTCTTATTTTCTTAAGCTCGAGTGAAGCGCAAATTGATGGCAGAGAAGCAGCGTCCAATGCTCTGATACAGAGGAGAAACAAACATGTCCATGATCGTTTTCCAGATGGTTTTACAGGAGGGCAGGATAATCATAAATGTCTTCACAATGGGCATAAGAAACCTGCAGTTAAAACAGAGACTCTATTACTCACAATCATTTTACAGATTCATAATGATATATGTCAACAAATGGAAAACTCAGCCTTTCAAGCTATGCATTACCAATTCACTGAGAACTGCTACAATTTCCTACTTCAAACAATTCCTTTTTGTTTTTCTCGTGTCAGCTTCACGATTGTGAATGTGACCAAATCTTTCTGTGATATTGACGAAGGAACAGTATTGGTAGGACCCTGCGATTAGTGCCCCTGTTCTTCCTTGAAATAATGCATGGGATCACTTACATCTGACTGAACAGACAATGGGGACTTGGTTTAATGTTGAATCCAAAAGGTGGGGCTTCTAATAGTGCAGTGTTTCCTCAATGGGTCACTGGAGTGACAGCCATGGTTGAATGCACTCAAGCCCTATAATGGGACTTGAACCCAGGTCCTTGGGTCTAGCAATGAACCACAACTTACATGCAGCCATTAGTATATGCCAGGAACAGACAGGCTTTGCCTTTTAAAAATGTATTTCACTTCTGTTAATTGTGTGTGTAGGTTTTAGGTTAGTTTACTTACAGTGTGGAAACAGGCCCTTTGGCCTAATAAGCCCACACTGACCCTCTGAAGAGCAACCCACCCAGACACCTACATTTACCCCTTCACCTAACACTACGGGCAATTTAGCATGGCCAATTCACCTAACCTACACATTTTTGGACTGTGGGAGGAAACCGGAGCACCCGGAGGAAATCCACACAGACACGGGGAGAATGTGCAAACTCCACACAGACAGTTGCCTGAGACGGGAATTGAACCCAGGTCTCTGGCGCTGTGAGGCAGCAGTGCTAACCACTGTGCCACCATGACACTGTGTGTGTATATAAAACTGGTTAAGGAAGTTGATCCTGAAACTTTCATTGCACTGCAGTCTGACAGTCCTAATATTTGGTCACCCTGTGTGTGTTTGTGTGTCTGTGTCTTTTTGGTGGGTGTCAAGTTAAAAGACCTCCTTGTGTGTCTGGTCTTGCTGGGCCTGGCCAAAGGTGACCATCAATATTCCAGGCAGTGGGTCATGGAAAGAGTTGCTGGACACAACTACCTGCCTCTCCTTTGTGGTTACGTCTGTGTTTAGATGTCCTTGATGTTGAAACATATGGTGTCTGCTGACTTTTGAGCCTTCAGCGGCTGGTGGGTACATGGGGCACAGGAGTGCATCATTAGCGTCAGGAATGCTATTTTGCTTTAGCTTTGTAAGGTTCCTTTATTTTAATTTTGTGTTATGTCCTGACCCGGGGTGAGGTTCCCTAATTCATTATGTTTTCCTAATTCATTATGGTTCTAGAACCCCCTCAATTTGTTGCAACAAGGTTAATATAAAAAGTATTCCTTCCCTAGTGCATACATTTCTCCCAGAGCCAAGTTTTTAATGTTTTCAAATAACCCAATATAACCAGGTTTTCCTGACTTAAGAAAGAGTGAGTTTATTAATTATTAAACACAAAAACAATTAGCAATACAATACACATAAACACAAATTAGAAATAAGAGATGGATCCAAAAAGATAAAAGTTAAGAAAAAACAGATATACTGATCAATCTCTGAATTGTTTGTGAGGAGTAGGCAACTGACTGTTGCAAATGTTGCAATGGTAGTTAACATTAATGTTGATATTGATGGTTACACAGTCAGTTACCTCAGCTTAAATTTTACAGTTTGGTCTTGATTCTATAGTTCTGATTCCTTTGAGTGTAATTGAATTCCATCATTCGGGGTGAGAGAGAATCCTTTTGTGGTTCTTTTTTCCATTTTTCTGAGAGTCTGACAGGGTCTTCCTTTACCTGCAACATAGGGTACCTAGGGGCTAGTTTGTTGACTGCGACCTTCACAGTACACCAGCCCTCAAACCTGGGCTGGTACACGGGAAAATGTTTAGTGCCACTGGCATACTCCAGTGGAGTAGAAACTGGGTCTTGTAAAGGGAAAAAAAACACAAATGTGTTTTCAGTTTGGGGCATTATCTTCAGAGGGAGGATTGCGGTTGAATAAAGAAATATTAGCCCTTCATTACTTTTGTCGTCACAAGAGATCACAATCTAATTTGGTTGTGACTTGCTTCTTCTTCCTCTCCTTTGAAGTTTGTAATTCCGATCACATCTAGACATATGAAATTTTGTAGGTAAAAACAATGACTGCAGATGCTGGAAACCAGATTCTGGATTAGTGGTACTGGAAGAGCACAGCAGTTCAGGCAGTATCCGAGGAGCAGTAAAATCGACGTTTCGGGTATTCCTGATGAAGGGCTTTTGCCTGAAACGTTGATTTTATTGCTGCCTGAACTGCTGTGCCCTTCCAGCACCACTAATCCAGAATATGAAATTTTGTGGTTCTCTCTTTCCAGTTGGCCACTTAATTTACATCTGCAGCCATTTTTTACTATTTCAGCCCTTTTTTAAAAAGCACATCTTGTAATTCCATGTCCAGAGCATTTTGGGGTTCTGACCTGTGGCCAGGACAATTGCAGTGTCCCTTTTAAGGAGTTGTTGCTAACTAAGTTGGTTGCTAGTTATTTTGAAATATTATAAAATCAATTAAGAACAGAAATGTGATGCTGCATTTCCCATAAGTGTAAGTGTCCCACCATCTACAGGAATAGACACACTTAAACTCTGGATAACAACCTGTTGCTTTCTCCTCCCCATTTATTTTACTCAATCCTGTAAAAGGACTTCTTCTTCATCACTGTGCCCAAGCTGATGAGGAATCCAAACCAAAACCTTAAACTTGCTCTTTGACAAACTGACTGCCCTTTGTGACTTCAGTATTTTCTCATTTTTATGCAATTCAGTTTGCACTCTTCTTCCTTTCATAACATTCAAATGTTCTATCACAATGATAAAATGTAAACATGGAATAAAACAGACGTGGCTATGTTAACTATTTTTAATACATTAAAATTACCAGTAAATTTTAATTCTCTTTAAAATAAATTGGTAAAATTTGAAATCAACATTTACTAATTCATTATTATGACATTGGCCTTTCATCACACTTGAGGCCTTACCCTTGAATTTCTAACATATTGCAGACAGTAACAAAAGCATGCTGGCTACAAACGTATACATAATCTAAATTTTGGAGGACATATATTAGATTGTCTTATAAGGAGAGAATAGATAGAGTGGACTTATTTTCACTGAAGTTTAGAGGAACAGGGTGTGGCTTGGTATAGAATTTGAAACACTAACAGATCAGCCACGATTTTATTGAATGATAGAACAGGCTTAATGGGGCGAATGGCCTACTTTTGATCCTAATTACTATGTTTGTATCTAAGTTTGTAAAAGGATCAAAGAATTTGGAGCTTAATTGAGTTGTGTACACAACGTAACAACCTCACAACTATCACATGGCCTGTAAGTCTGTCAGTCCATCACATCTCTTGCCACAAAACCAACTGTATTTGCAAAAAAATGAGTTTCCTGCCCCCACATTCGATCAGAGACTCTTTGAAAATTATGAGCATATTTTCAGGCGTTGGAACAACTTTAGTAATGTTTATGACAATTAGTTGCAACACTTTCAGCACTTTTTTCAAATCCTCATTAAGGTCCACTCTGTACCTTCTGGTGATTTTACTCTATTTGATGGCACAAATGTTGGTCACAGTAAAAGCTGAAAAACTGCCCTGATTGCAGTTATTTAGCAATTTGTTGTTAATTGCACAAAAGTTACAGCACAAAAAGCAATACAATTTGCTGGAGTGTTGTGTTTATGATTCACACCAGCTTTCTCCCTCCATATTTCATCTAAACCTAACAATATGTCCTGCATTCACTTCACCTTTTATGTTAATTCAGCTTCCTCTTAAAAGCATCTCTGCTATTCAACTTAACTGGCCATATGGCAGCAAGTTCCAGATTTGAAACAATCTCTCTATAGAGACATTTCTCCTGAATTCCTTTTGAATTGATGCATGACTATGCTGTATTTAAGATAAAGAGTTGTCTGTCTCTTCTTGTATGACCTTTTTGATTCTTTTAATGTCATCTATAGTTGCTTTCTTATTGAATTTTCTTTTCTGATTCAATATGATCTCCCTCATTAACATCAATTCATATCCGATTTATGCTTGGAACTATGTGAACATAAAAACAGGCAAGAGCCCTTCGGCCCCATTCAAGCTCTTCTAATGGTCAATTATTTTACAGCTGATTTACATCCGAGCTCCATCTACTTGCTGATATGACTGACCAATCGTTGAATAAGTTGAAACTTGAATTTTCAAAACAGAAATGTGTCAGTCGAGAATTTGCCGTCAAAATAATGAAGAGTTTAGTGGTGGCGTTATGATAGATATGCAAGTATTTCAACAACTTGTGACAACGATAAGTTACCATTAGCCTCATGGAAATGACATCTCAACCTCAACCACCCTCGAAGTGTCGTGAGATTGTTGCATTTACACATTAAATAACCATTAATCTTGCCACAGAGCTACTATGTACCGGCGATGCAAATTCAAACTTGAGGATCATCACCCGATGTTTTGGTTTGGCACTCCACAGCCTTCGGAATACAGCTTTAGATCAACTTCTGTTTCCAACTTGTTCTATCCAACTTGGCTTTCTTCTTGTTTTGCAGGGTTGGTCTTTGTCTTATTTCTCCCTTTCTCAGCTGCCCCTGCTGCAAACTCCATCTCCAGGCAGTACAGAGAACAAGATTCTGTGAAGAGGAATCCAAGAAGCCCTGGCCCTTGGACACAGCCTCCCCACTCCAGGTAGTGCAGAGAGTTGGGGTGGAGGTGGGGGTTTGAGCACAGTGAAAGAACACCAACTGAGGAGTCTCAGTTCCCAGCCTCCTGGGATGTTTCATCCCCAGCATGAAGACATCAGTGGCGTATGGACGGACACATCCTGGCATGGTTTTATCAACAGTGCTTTTAGCAGCCGGTCACCACCAGCTGATGTCATGGGCTGTTTGTGTAGACTCAGGGACCATTTTGGTGTTACGGATAACTCTCTCTTTGTATTGCATTCAGACTAGTTTTATGTAGCAATTTACACTTCATTTGGACATGACCTTCACCATGTCCATTTTCACTACTTTTGGCTGTTGCAATATGAAATCTGTTGTCATTTAATCTCCCTTCCTCATCTACCCCCTCCTCCTTCCACTGGTTTTTACATTTCTATTTCTCTTCAGGTCTCATAAAAGATTATTACTCAGAAAGGTTAACAATTTTTCTCTCTTCAGTTGCTGCCTGACCTGCTGAGTTTTTCCAGCTGTTTTTTGTTGTTGTGACCTTACAGTGGGTAACAGCTAAAAGGATGAGGAAAGAGTGAGTTCAGAGCTTTTCTTAGACCCTGATTGTTTTTGGTGATTTACACCCACTTCTACTTGCAGGCTATGAGTTTGGTTGGCTGGAAGGCTGGTTTGTGATGTGGAGTGATGCCAAAAGCATGGGTTCCATTCCCACACTTGCTGAGGTTAGCATGAAGGGTTCTCCTTATCAATGTCTCCCTTGTGTGAGGTGTAGTAACCCTCGCATTAAACCACCACCAGCCGTCTCTTTCTGAGACAGCAGCTCTATGGTCCGGTAAGACCATGGTGACTTTATGAGATTGCCAACAAAAAGCTCAAACTTAAAACGTTCTCAGTTTTAGATAAAGCTGACCGATTGAATATTTACTTTGCATAAGCAAACCAAACCTCTTAAAGTGTATTAGTACAAGACTTCATCTTGAGGATGAGACCTTTTCTCATCCCATATATGTGTGTGTGTATATATATATATACATAATATATATAATAGTGGATATAGTTAATAACTGGTGCAGAGAAGCTGCAGCGCACACTGCTGACTGGACTGAGGGAAAAGGCTTGCTTACCAAATGTGGATGTAACTTAGGATTGCGAAGAGAATGCCAATGACGAAGGCGAGGGGGATGGCGAGAACCAGAGTGAGCACTTTGTACAGCACGAACTTAGTGAACTCGAACGAGACGTGGCTGCAAATCCAGACTCCGTCGAAACTTTGCGTGGCAGCAGGTTCTGCGATCACATCTTCGAAACAAACCTGGGCAGAGGGAGAGACAGGAGTGGGCAGTGCATCAGTCAGCGTGGGTTTTAACACACAAAAGGCGAGCCATTTGCACCCGAACCCCTTAATTAGACAGCAGGGAGATCAGCGCACCCTTATGAACGTATTAATTTGTTCCAACACTGTACTTAATGTCGGATGCACATACCACGCGGAAAGGGGATGCGACTGAGAGGCGCTTTATCATATATTTCTTATTTACACAAGGCACAACCCGCCCCTGATAGACTGTTGCTTTGAATTCAGTCCCATCACCGCTCACTTTCCCCTATCGCATTATGGAGACACATGCATTAAGTAAACAACAACCCCTCCCTCCCCAACAAGCTGCTATTCGGCCAGGTGAGCAGCACACAGTTGAAGCTCGCTCCGGGAGTGTACTGGGTTGTTTCCCCTGGCCGAGCTCTCACCTTCACATGAGTGTTTACCCCGTGGGGGTCTCGCTTGTGGTGCCCCCTCTCCTCGGGCGGTGTTCCTTCCCGGTCCGGAAGCACTCTGATCGGTTTTAAAAATTCGTCATCCTCAAACTTCACCGCGCTCTCCATTGTCCCCGTTTCCTTGCCCATTTGTGTGTGTTGTGTGTGTGTTTTTTAATTCCCTTTCCCCTCCCCACCTTCCGATTCGGCTTCCCTTCCTTGTTCCCAGCTCTCGCTGCTGCTCTGCCCGGGACCTTGCGGCTCTCGCTGAGCCACGCCCGCTGGGCGCTCCTCTCACTCAGCCAAAGCAGGCGACTTTATCACGGCCTCCATCAAACAGCCTCAGAACTCCCTTCAAACTATTCGTCCACTGGCATCCCTGAGAGATCAGGGTGGGCGGAGGGACAGTCATGGGAATCAGCAAATTCTCTAGTAAAATGGGAACAATGCCAGTCTTCAGTCTGCATATCTTTCTGCGAATAGCCACCTCAATTGGAAAGCTTTATTCAGGGACTCAGACCAACGTGAACTGATTCAACACATTGTTTCCCACTGGATAGACATTTCTTCTTCCGTGAATCATGTATATTCTGCGCGATGGCACCTCCATTTTTATATCTTTGGAAAATCTTTTCTGTTTTTGGTTGCACTTCAGCCCCACGCTCATGATGTTTGAGCATCTGGCACAGCGGGGTATGGGCAAGTCAGAGCACCTACTTATGGACCTGGCTCTGGCCAAGTTGGCTAAAAGTAGGTCCAGACATTCCCGAGGGTCTGCTGACAGTCTGCTCCTCTCTTGCAGCTACATTTGTGTCCAGGTATCCTTGGAGAGGGAGTGCACAGTCTCCAACAGTACTTTTTTTTAGATTAGATTAGATTACTTACAGTGTGGAAACAGGCCTTCGGCCCAACAAGTCCACACCACCCCGCCGAATCGCAACCCACCCATACCCCTACATTTACCCCTTACCTAACACTACGGGCAATTTAGCATGGCCAATTCACCTGGCCTGCACATCTTTGTGACTGTGGGAGGAAACCGGAGCACCCGGAGGAAACCCACGCAGACACAGGGAGAACGTGCAAACTCCACACAGTCAGTTGCCTGAGGCGGGAATTGAACCCAGGTCTCTGGCGCTGTGAGGCAGCAGTGCTAACCACTGTGCCACCATGCCACCCACTCTTGATACCTTTAGAGAGAGATGGGCATTGCAGGGGGTAGGGTGCTTTATTCCCCCTTGCATCTCCATTTTGATTTTGATTTGATTTATTATTGTCACATTTATCTAGTTACAGCGAAACGTTTTGTTCTGTGTACAGTACAGGCAAATCACATCATACAAAGTGCATAAGCATAATAGAATAGAGTGAGGAGTACAATGTTATAGATGCAGAGTAGGTGCACAAAGAGCATGAGTAACATTAAATTAAAAATTCGAGAGGTCCATTCAGAAGTCTAAGAACAATGAGGAAGAAGCTGTTCTTTAATCTGTTGGTATGCGTGTTTAAGCTTTTGTATCTTCTGCTGCTCGAAAGAAGTTGGAAGAGGTTATAACCGGGGTGGAGGGGTCTTTGATTATGTTGCCGCCTTCCCTAGGCAGTGAGAGGTATAGATGCAGTCAATGGATGGAAGGTTATCTTGCATAATGGACTATGTTCACAACTTTCTGTAGTTTCTTATGGTCCTGGGCAGGGCAGTTGTCATACCAAGCCATGATGCATCCAGATAGAATGTTTTCTATGGTGCAACTATAAAAATTGATGAGAGTCTTTACAGAATTACCTGAGGGGGAAGAGACGTTGTTGTGTTTTCTTGATCACAGCATCAACACGGGTAGTCCAAGACAGATTGTTGGTCATCATCACTCCTAGGAACTTGAAACTTTTGACTATCTCCAGCTCAGCTCCTTTGATGTAGGTAGGGGCATGCTATGCACCTTGCTTTCTGAAGTAAATAACCAGTTCTATCATTTTGCTGACGTTGAGGAAGAGATTTACATCATGCCACCAAGCACTCTACCTCTTTCTGCATTCTGTCTCATCATTATTTGAGATCTGGTCTACAACAGAGGCATCATCAGCGAACTTGAGGATGGATTTAGGATGAAATTTGGCCACACAGTCGAGTCCCAGTATAGTAAGGGGCTGAGTACACAGCCTTATGGGGTGCCAGTGATTTAGCCCCCTCCTCCTCCCCCTTACCTTTGATGGTTTGCACTGCCCTTAACTGGCTTTGCACATAATTTATTCAATTGAAAAACCTGGGTGCTTTACTGGTGGTGGCTAACAGATGGAAAACAAATACCAGGAGTGATTTGCTGATGGGAAAAAAATGTTCAGTTGTGTGTAAGAGCACTTCTGGATAAAGAATAGACATTTCTTCTACAGATCCCAGATCCAAAAGATGCTCATTTCAGGACAAATGTCAGTCCTCTATTTACTTGCATAGGGTTGTGATTGGGGTCCTGATGTTTATACTGGAAATGATATTGATACTTTAGTGCTGTTGCCACAAAATACATTTATTTGCCTTGAGAAGGTGGTGGTTAGCTATGGTCCTGAACCATTGTGGACTGTGTGATCAAAATATACCCACAGCGCTGCAGCAGTTCAAGGACACAGTGACAATGAAGGGATACTGACACAGTTCCAAGTCAAATATATGACCTGGAGAGGAACTTGTAGGGGGTGGTATTCCCAGACTATAGGAACAGGAGAAGGCCTGTCCTATTACTCAATGGTCCTGGCTGATTGAACACTTCAATGCCTTTTACCCACTCCATCCCCATACAGTACAATACTGGAGTTCAATTCTGCAGGAATAGAATACAAATCAAGGGGATTCACATTACATTTATACCGCTCTATACGAAGACCATACTTTGTACAAAACGTACAAAGTGCAGAAAAGATTTTCAGAGATGGTAGTATCATTGCTTACTCAGATTTGAATTCCAATCTCTTTCAGATATGGGCAGACATTCCTCTTCTTTCCTTAAACTTTGGGTTAGTTTGGTGAACTGTATGTCACCTAGTCCATTCACTCTGTACAGTACTACTACCTATCTGGATGGTAAATCATTAAAAACAATTGGCAAAACGCATAATGATACTCCATGTGCTCTTGTGTTGCCCAAGCTGGTAAGGCTCCCTGCTGGTTCTCTGCTGAAAGAGCAGGGTCAGGGATGAAGCTTGAGTCTTTGCCATGTTATTTACAACTTTTATGGCTAACTGTAGTGGATTAGTTTGATGATAACCCCTTCATTACCTACCTCATTGCCAGTCAAAGCTCAAATGAAATAACTGCTGATATCCGCAGTCCTCTCACCTTTATAAAAGTGAGATGATCCACCCAGACTCTGACCATGTTTCTTTGTTGTCCCCAGAATTGACAAATGCTAACAAACCTGCCCTTCTGATGATAGTCATCCTGTACCAGATGTGGATGCTTTATTGTGAAATAATACCCTTTTGGTCTCCATGCTATTCATAATGAAAACCTATCTCATTACTTATATTCAATCATTAGCTTTGGTCACAACACAACTAGTATTCTCGTGTATTACCACTTCATTAATAGCCTTCTCCCTGTTGTAAAGTCAAGAGTTCAGCACCATTCACAATTTCTTGAAAGGAAATAGCTCATGTCATCCTGTAATAGGATCTGGACAACTATCTTAATATCTGTGCCAAATAAGTGCCATGAAATAATTGTATCCCAAAAAAAAAGACCCATCCAACTTCCTGTGATCAATTACAGTGCAATTATTACAGAATTACCAACTTCCAAGAACCTGAAGTCACAAGTAACACAGAATGGTTATAATTGCAGAACAGAGATAACTCACGTCTCAGTATCTCACCATCATTTATAATAATTAAGACAAGAGAGTGATGAAATTCTACTGCTTCATCTAGTGAAAGAATAAACTTGTTATTTTTGCCAATTATCCACAACTGCATTGATCAATGACTATTAACAAAGACCTCAATTAACATGACTTCATTTGTTTGACATTCTGTTGAAGACTGTGCACCTTCTTGTAGTTGAATGTTGAATTCTTTGCAGAGAGAGCATGGCCCGTATGTCAGCAGGTCAAGGAGTCAACTCATAAAATGAACAAGACTGGACCCTTTGTGAATCAACAGAGAGTTTTGAGCATCTTGCAAATAATCCTCACAGTGGGATTTAGTTATTATAAACTTTGGAAGCAATTCCTCCCAAAGCAATTTATAGATATGTTCATGAGATCATCTATATAACCTACATTGTGATATATTGGCTTTTAAATAAAAGATTTATTTTGCATTGTTACTTACCTGACTGACCTCTTAGTATAATTATAATTTAATTAGAATGTCACTTTTTTCTGGATGGACATAAATCATTTTTTCACTTTTAACAAAATAATGAAAGTATGACAAAAACTTCTAAAGCCACTATTTCTATGAAACCAAGTTTTTAAACCATTTGGTGATTAACATAGAGAAAATTAACCTTTTGATGTAATTGTTATTTGATAGTAATTGCAATTGGTAGCCATTATTAAAGAGGAACTTTAAGTAATTACACTACACTTAAAAAGGTTCCTTACACTTTTATTTTGATTGCGATCAATTAGACAATGTACCTGATGCTAAAATCAGCACATTGGTTGCTGAATGTTTTGAAAACTAAATTGTTTCCATTGTATTTTTGAAGGACATTGATGTAATCGAAACAGGGAGTTTCTATTATAAACACTTCCGGCGATAGGTTGAAATCCTTGTTGCACCCATTTTCCTGCAGTTGTTTTCCTAATTAATATACGTAGAAATGTGTGGAAAAAATTAAAAGTTACAAGAAAATCCCAGTTTTCAGGGCAGGAAACACTAGAATGTCCTGCCACGTATTGTTGCTCTGTGGAAAAAAAAACTTTGATAGTTTGTAGCTGCATTTGTTTAGTATACATTAATAAGATTATAGTTTTGCAAAATAAATGATAAATTATGTGTTACAACGAATTATTTGACTGGTTATAACATATACAGAACAAATTCTGTGCATTCAAAAACAAACTGCAACCAATACATCTGGAACAGCTGCAGCTGCAGGCAATGTGCAAAGTTTGGCTGGATGATAATTTTCTTGTCAAAGCAGACATCAGTGAGTCAGTAAAGGGTGAATTGTTGAGAGATCTGTATTTTAAGCAAAAAATAACTGTCCAGACATGTTTCATTTATACATACATAACAAATAGAATCTACAACATTAATCTCTGCACCAGTCAGCAATTTGGAATTCTGGAGTAAAATTAGCGTTTGTTTAGCGGCAGGAACTGACCTGTTGTGATGCAAAACATTCCTTATACACCAAATATAGCTCAGGTAGTCACTCAGTTTCAACTTGATAGAACGTATTGCAAAGTTCATCAAACAGATGCAATAGTTATGTTTCTTTGCGACACTCCTAAAAGATAAACATAAAATACTAAGTAATATAGTTTTCAATGAAGGAAGAGATTAAAAATAAAAACTGAAAAGTTTTGGAGAAACCGAGCAGGAATGGCAGAATGCACAGAACAACAAACGGAGTTAACGTTTTGCGTCCGATAGGACTTCTTTGAATCTTATCTGTCCACAGATGCTGCCTGAGCTGCTGGGTTTCTCCAGCATGCTCTACTTTTATTTCAGGTCTCCAGTATTCACAGTTTGCTTTATCATAATCAGATGCAGCTTTACATTGCAATTTCTCAATTTCTCACATTGCCTGCAGCTCCAGCTGTTCCAGATGTATTGGTTGCAGTTTGCTTTTGATTGCACAGAATTTGTTCTGTATATGTTATCACCAGTCAAATAATTCGTTATAACACATAATTTATCATTTCTTATAATAGTAATCCATACAAACGTTTTTCCAAAGTGCACTAAACCAATTTTACAATATTATATGTAGCAATGTAGTTATCTTTATCAATAAAACTCCATATATAGGAAGCTATTTGGAAAGAGCCAACAACGGAACAAACTATAAAAGAAGTCTGCAAAATGTGAACCATGCCAAGGTGACAAGCATTTTATTTTAAAGCCAGATGTAAGCCAGAATATTGATACAATTATAGCTTCATATTCATTTTGGGTAAATTCATTGCTAAGAATGTTGATTTTTGTCATAATAGTGGTAAATTTTCAATGTCTGGACCTTAACTTTGGACAGCTTCCTGTATTTGAATGAATGGACTGTCTTTCTGCTGCTGCATGCTTCAGGTAGCTGTATCCTCTTCTGGTGGCATTTCCGAATTGTACTATTGTCAGTGGGGCTTATGGAAGGTATAAAAATAATTGACAAAACATTTATTTTAAATTCTGCCCTGTTGCTTCCTGCAATGAGTCTCTTGCTTGATCGCACTATGCAATGGAATCTTTAATTTTAAAATTTTCTTGCTCCCATTGTAACTCTGAACATCAGATAGGAAGGGTATGGAATGTCATACACTTGCTGTTTGGTGTCTTATTACACTCAGCTACAACTGAGTGCAAATACCACAGCTGGCATTAGGTAGCTTGGAGCTGGCACTCTCGGCTTACTTCAATCTTTCCCAGATAAATTCTATTGGTTTACTAGAGTAACATCAGTGTAAAGTCAGACCCCGGTACATAATATGGGTTGAAATTATGAATGGTACTAACTAATCAGTGTTAACACGGATTTGTAAAGCTTATGTTTAAGAAACTGAATTGAAAGTTTGAAGATATTGTAAAGTTAATGGCAGGGCCTTGGGGAGTCTTGCCAAACAAAGAGACCTAGGGGTGTAGGTGCACAGTTCCTCAAAAGTGGAAATGCAAATAGACAGGATCATGAAGACGTTTGGCACGTTTGACTTCATTGGTCAGAACATTGACTAGAGGAGTTAGGACATCATCTTTTGGCCATCTATGACATTGGTGAGGCCACTTTTAGAATACTGCATGCAATTTTGGTTGCCCTTCTATAGGAAGAATGTTAAACTTGAGAGGGTGCAGAATATATTTACAAGGATACGGTTGGAACTAAAGGGTTTGAGTTATAGAGAGAGGCTGAATAGACTGGGGCTTTTTTCCCTGGAGCTTCAGAGGCTGAGGGGTAACCTTATAGAGGTTTATAAAATAATGAGGGGCATGGATAGGGTGAACAGCCAAGGTCATTTTCCTAGGGTGGGGGAATCCAAAACTAGAGGGCATAGGTTTCAGGTGAGAGGGGAAAGATTTAAAAAGGATCTGCAGGGTAACCTTTTTACGCAGAGGGTAGTGCGTCTATGGAATGAGCTGCCAGAGGAAGTGATGGAGATGGATACAAATACAACATATAAAAGGCATCTGGATCGATATATGAATAAGAATGGTTTGAAGGGGCATGGGCTAAATATTGGCAAAAGGAACTGGGTCATATTGGGATGTCCGGTTGGATTGAAGGGTCTGCTTTGCTGCCGAATGACTCCAAGAGACTATACGACAGATATTGCAGTGAATTGACAAACATTATGCACTCATTATGCATTTCATTTAGTTTTCATAGTCTCATTTCTATCAATCACATTGGAAATAAAAATTGTTGAAATGTAAAACAAGCATGCAAAGTAAAACCATGCATTTTTCTCTGGGTAATAAAATGGCAATATACAAAACAAAAATCAATAGGTGCATCATATAAAGATTTTAAGAACCCATTTCGTTGGAAACTATTAGGGAACAGTAGTATTTCCAAAAGTAAAACTTGAAATGTGGAAACCGCTCAATGATTTCAGCAGCAGAGAGAAAATAAGCATGAAAATGTGCTATCTTAAGTTTGTGAATCTTATTGCTACACTCTTGTATTTCCAGTGACTCAAAGGCTGTTGCACAATGATAGGATATTTGTCAGTCTGACAAAACCTTATGCTTTAGGAATCAGGATTAATTAGTATGCAGAAAATTGTCAGAACTCCTTAAAAGAATGCAATGCCTGAAAATACAATAATTTAGCAGTGTACTCACAATACTTTTGCAAAGGAATATTAATATGTAAATATTTTGGGATGCTGCAATCCTGTAGATAGTTATGAAAGTTATTCTTTTGTTTCCTGCAGGAGAAGGGAGCATTTTAGAGAAAGGATGACTGTTATTTGAGAGAACCTGTTGTAGTTTAGAACATAATACCAGTTGAAGAAAGACCTTCAGAAGCATGACTTGATAAAGTAGGCAAAAGATAGTAAAATTGATGGGCATGTTCCCGCTGAGGATTCATATCTAACTTTCTGTACTCTCAGTCCTGGTTCACATGTCTGAAAGTTTTAACCCATGTAAGTAACACATCTTTACAAGTTTGACAATTTTTATGGGCTCCAGTCCATGCAAATGCACCACACTATGAGCCCAACAGACAATCTCAAACTGGATAGTAATTCATAGCACACTCAAGATTATCGAGGAAATGCTATCCAGTTGCAGAATCATTGTTGGACACTATGTTGTCAGTTTTGGAAGCACAGTTCAGTCAAATATGGTCAGTATCTTGCTTGTTATGAACTAAAGGAATGAAGGAATATGCTGTTAGATGCAACCTGCCATGTTTTGCGCTGTAGAGATTCTATGAATCACAACTGGCACTGAAATTGAGCCTCATTTGAAAGCAGGCGAAAAAAAAATGCTTGCTAGACTTGTGTAAGAGAAATGAGCTTTGTGTAACTGCATGTGTATGGGCTGCCCAAGGGCACACAAGTGATATTGTCAATGCACACTATTGTTTTCCTGAAGCTAGAAAAGGCAACAGGCCACTTGGCTGAGTTTCAAAATATAGTCACTTTTAGAAAGGAGAAATAATGGAGGAAATATTTAATTATATATTGAGACTGTCAGCATGTAACACAAACCATAGAAAATTAATTTTGTTATATTTTCACGTGGTTTACTGTCACCTGCAGTGTTTAAAACTGATGTTTGGGAATCAAACAGTGGAGGTATTACAAGCATGAACAAGCTTGTTTAAACTACTCATTTCATATTTGTGGTTTCACTCTTCTTGATAAAGCAATAGAAAACAGTTAATAATTTTCCTGTTGTTTCATGATTCTTGCACATTTTAAGGATTTTTGTCATACCTAGGAATCTCCCAAGAATTACATCTCACAGCATTTAATTGTTCTAAAGTAATTTGCTTGCTTTGTTGATAAAATTGTCATAGCAACACCGTAATGTTTTCATTTTATGAAATGGACTACGTTCCATCTCTGAATATTCTTATTATGGAGTAAAAGTGATACGTAAAGTTTTTTTCTGACACTTGATAATGCATTAGTCCTTTAATAATTTTATTCTTGACAATGTTATGGAAATTTATATAATTGGCCCAATTATTACACATTTCGCTCTTGATTCATTTTCTCTTTGTCTATCATTGTAGAAACAGTAGGACACGTTATAACCTTCAGCATCAATATGATCTCTTAATTCATAATCGGTCATTAGTATGTGAAACTACATGTGACTGACTTGGTGAGATGTCTTATATCAGTGCAGTATTGCATCTCTGTGGGGGAAATGTAAATTACTGCTGTGACTGTCAGTGGCATCAAAGAGCCCCAGCAAAATTGAAGTCATTAGTAATTTGGGCTAACTCTTTTTTGGTTGAATCGTTCCAAGAACAATGAAAGGTAGTTGTGGTTATGGATCTACCGTCCATTATAAGGTCAAAATTTGGGATGGTTGCTGCTGATTATACAGTGTTCAGTACAATGTCTGCCTCTTCTGATACTGGAGCAGTACATGTTTGCACACTGCAAGACCTATTAGTACTCAGGTTGATAATAGTCAAATAACATCTGTGTCACATTAGTGCCTGGAAGTGGCCATCTCCAGCATGGGAGAAGGAAACCACCACCTTGACATTCAATGACATTACCATTGCTGACTCCCCCTCTATTATCGTCATGGGAGTTACCATTGACCAGTTGATGACGTGGGCCAGCATTAGAAATATTGAAGCCAGAAGAACAGGCCAGAGGTTGGGAATTCTACTGGGAGATTGGTGGAAGATTGCTATCTTACCTCTTGATTCTCCAAATCTTTTCCTCCATCTATAAGACAGGAATTAGGAATGCGAAGGAATACTTCCTAGATAAATGTAGCCCCCACAATACTGAAGAAGGTTGACATCATCCAGGACAATATAGCTCACTTCATCAATATCCCATTCACCATCTTAAAGCTTTAGTTTCTCCACCATCAAGGTACAGTGCATTTGTGCGTCAATGCATTAGATACACTGCAACAACTCCTCAATCCTTCTCTGACAGCACCTTTTTCACCCATGACCTCAACAACCTATAGGACAAGTGCACCAGATGCATTGAATCACCATCACCTGCAAATTCCCTTACAAGCCACACACTCTCCTGACTAGGAACTATATCACCATTTCTTCACTCCTGTTGTGTCAAAAACCTGTAACTCCATCCCTAAGAGCATTGTTGGCTACCTACACCCCATGAATGGTAGTGGTTCAAGAAGGTAGTTCGTCATTATGTTCTGAAGGGGTAATTTGGGAAGGCCAACAATTGCAGGACTTCATCACGATATTTACGTGCAATGAAAAAAAAGTTTTATTTATGATGAAATGAATTGAATAATATTACCAGTAATAAAGCAATGAGTACAACTTTTGGTTGGAACCAATAACACAGATTTCCATTCTCGTGTTGTTATTGCATCTTCACTTTAACTAATTTTCTTTGTTGGTCATCCTGAATACCTATTGCATAGAAGTCTATCACTATCTATAAAAGCCTCAACACCATTTGACCTGCCATTTAGAATTTCAGTTTGTCTGAGATAGAATGGACCTTCTCTCCCTGAAAGGACAGTCACTTGGCCAGAGCCATGTTTAGAAGAATGCCTAAGTACAGACGGGTGGAGTTTACTGAACTAAAGATACATAACTTCAAATTCAGCAAGAACCAACTTGCCGGCTCGGACGTTGCATTGCATTGTTACATGGAACCAAGTGTAACCAAATTCCAGTTCCTACTGACAAATTTACTCTTCCAGGTTGCTTTAACACACTAGACTGAACTGGTCAATCATCAATGGTGATATAAAATGCTATGGATCCACTTGCTGTCAATATTTACAACTATTTAAGGATTTTGCGAAGGTTTGTAGCTCGGGTTGTGGATGCAATTGTTAGTTTGCCCGCTGAGCTGGTTGGTTTGTATGCAGATGTTTCATCACGCTACGAGATAACATCATCAGTGTGACTTCCAATGAGGCGTTGTTGTACTACTCCTCCTTTTATTCAACCCGGTCTGTTATGGTGGGTTGTGTCATTTCCGGTCCTGTTCTGCAGTGTCTGGTACACAGGATCCATTTTGACATTTCTACAATCACATTTACAACTGATTCTGCCATAAAGGATCACCTTAGTTTGGACTTTTGTTCATGAATTAAAATAAACTCAAAGAGACAAACTAACTCCCTACTAAGAAAAAAGTCACTAAAATATAAGCAAATGCTTTGGTCGCTGCAAATCTGATGTTGAGTTTGGATCTCAACAGAAGCTATATTCAATTTGAAGTGCTAACTCGGTTTTTCTCTCCACAGTTGTCAAATCAGCTGACTATTTCCAGCACTTGCTGTTTTTATTTAACAATAGTGATTCATTGGTCAATAGACAACTAACAAGTTCAGGCTTGAGGCTTCACTGGGTGGATAACTCATTGTATAAATGCTTGAATTGACATCATCCTCAGCTCAGATAAACACACTGGCACATGAAATGGTTGTTCCACTAAGTGAAGTACAGAGCTTTATTGGTAGCTGTTTACTACTCCACAACCCAAGGGTTATGAGCTGAGCCTTCTGGAGTCTGATCTGGATGTTTCAAGAAGGACTCGCTTCCTTCCTTATGACTGGGGTATTCTGCTTGTTTGCTCCAAGGAGCAAGTTAAAATGGGGAAGCTGCTTTTGTGCTGAGGTGAAGGTCTTTATTCTGGTGCAATGTGTGTTTTACATAAACTAGGACCAGTGCATCATTCAGGATATTAGAAGTGTTACATGCTAGTATTCCATGTAAAATTTAACAAAGTTATCATAAACTGTCCCCTGGCAAATTGGAATTGAATATTGCTGATGCCCAAATGATATAAAATAAAGATATAGATGTTTGGATTCTAATGTCAGACTTAGTACTTGGACTGTGATGGACCAAACTGGTTTTAAAGACAGACCAAAAATGCTGACTTAAAAGGAGCCACAGACATAACCTAACCATTCAAGTGGCTCAGTTACAGGAAACCAATGAGGAATTTTTTATTTTATTTATTTAAATGATGTGGGTGTTGCTGGCTCGGCCAATATTTATTGCTCATCCATTATTGCCCATTAGTGCTGAGGCTCTGGAATCACAGACGTGGGACCAGGTAAGGAAGACAGATTTCAATCCCTAAAGAACATACTGAAGCAGATGGTTTATTTTACTTAGTAACCATCAGACTAGCTATTTTTATTCAACTCAACTTTCATCATCTGTCACGTCCCTAGGACATGAACAAAGATGTAGTCATGGAGAAAGAAATGGGAAACTAAATGCTTTCTAGGCTTCAGGTACTTCCAAAAAGGATAAAATCTGAAACATATTCCTCATATTTGCAGGTACCAGACCAAACATAATTTAGCCTGTTATAAGCATGAATGATAATCTTAAACTGTTTATTGATATTGCTTTTTGCGCACACAGAACTGCTCAGCAAGTCACACCTGTAAATTTGTTGGGGTTTTTCAAATAGATTGGTTGGGGGGCCCTTGTGGCACAATGGTAGTATCCCTAACCTTGCACCAGGAGGACAGGGTTCAAATCCCACCTGCTCCAATAGCGTGTAATATCACCTTTGAGTGGGTTGGTTAGAAAATATCTCAACAAGGATTTGGTTGAGTATGGTACTTATTCTGCCTAAAGTTACAAACAGAAGGAACATGTTGTTTGACTCAATCAGCAAATCACTTGAAGATATTGTTAATGTGCCTGACATTGCATTAGCAATAAAATTCATAGGAGGCATCATTCAATTGTGCATTCACAGAAAGTCTTTATAAAGAACTACACCTTAGATGTGCAACATGTGGAGTAGAAACAAAATACATTGCGTTACACATACAAAAGATACTTATGATTTATGAATTTTAATACTTGAACAGGTTTCTAATGCTAAAACAAACCTTTTTGATTATACATCAAGATTCTCACTGGTGTGTGTCGTGTCTCAAATACTGACAGCATTTACATTTCCTGTGACTCTTAAGATAGATGCTTTAAGTGGAAACTTCCTATTGCTTATTTGAGGAACCTTGGCTCAGTGATAGCACTCTTCAATCTGAGTCAGAGGTGATTAATCAAGACGCAGTCCAGAGAATTGATCATCTCACACAAGCTAGCATTTCACTGCAGAAGAGAGAGACTGCTACACTTTTGGAAGTGCTGACTTTCAAATAGGATATTCAAATAAGGTCCTGTCTGCTTGCTCACGTGAGCAGAGGGATTTTGCTCATGATTTGTCTTACATTTCATTCTTCAGCCAATATCACTGGAAAAGGTCATTTGTCTGATTACAACTTAAAGAATCTTACTGAGCACAAATTAATTTATGATGCTTTTTCATTGCAACAAAGACTGTACTTCAGCAGTGCAATGGACTATCTTGTGGGCAGGAAAAGGTATGATACACAGGCAAAGATACTTCTTTTGAAAGCTAAGAAGTTGATGCCCCATAGAATGTGTTTAAAGCAGCTGGCAACCTTGCACGAACTTGAAGATAATTGGACATACTTAATACTAGAAAACGATAAAAAAGTGGATAATTTTCTGCAAGGAGCCATCTTCAAGTGACTGAAATAAAGACAGGGTACATACAATATTGTAGTCCTGGAACATGTAACATGGTACACAAAATTGGCACTGAGATTGAGTTTTGAACTGCTGTGTATAAGAAGAGGAACACAAATGTTCCAAACTATTGAAAAGATGCTAATAGCTACTGCAGACCACTGAAAAGGAACTTATTTAAGCAGGTGGCAGCTGAATCATTAGGTGAGTCACACAATAGCTGTAACCTTTTCCCACAAAGGTCAAAATAAAAGGCAATGTGAAACACAACTAGCAACTTTTCCATTTCCGTGAGACTGTAACAGATTTAATAAACCAGAGTAACTATGAATAACAAACCATCACTGTTGTGGAGAGACTGTTCTCAACTGTATTCCATGCCGAAACTCTCCAAAGAGCAGAAACATGAGACTGCAGAAATATTGATAACTTGATGGCATGCATTGATCCTAAATGTGAGTGTTCAACATGTTTTCAACATAGAAACCCAAAGTGACAATGTTAATATTGACGGAAATCCAAAGAACTGCAGACGCTGGAAATTAGAAACAAAAACTGAAATTGCAAGAGGAACTCAGCAAGTCTGGCAGCATCTGTCGAGAGTGAAATAGTATTGATGGTTTGGGTCTTGTATGACTCTTCAGAACAGAGAACTGTAGTGAAGAAGTGTCGTACCAGATTCAAAATGTTAACTGTTTCTCTCTCCACAGATGCTGCTAGAGTTGCTGAGTTCCTCCAGCAATTTCCGTTTTTGTTTCTGAACTATCATTCTGATCACTTAACCATTGTTCTACCATTCTCACATTCAGGTCACTTAATCTGAACTGTCAACATATTTTTTTTCCATCCTCATTCTAGACCCATTACTGCTACATTGCCCACCACCAAATGTAAGCATTAATGCTGTCCCCTGCACATTTCACTTCAGCTCTGATGAAGAGTCATCTAGACTTGAAAAGTTAGCTTGCTCTCTCTCCATGGATGCTGTCTGACCCTCTGTGATCTCAAGCATTTGTTGTTTTCAGTATAGCTTCCAGCATCTGCTCCTACTGTTGAATTTCTTCAGCATTCTCTGTATTTGGTACTGAACATCTGAGCTTGACACACTCACGGAGAACAAGCAAGTTTGTGTCAATGTTAATAAGCAGCCCAGACTCTAAGCAGCTCAAACCTGTCACTATGTTAAACCTGCCTAGACCTTTCAAGAGCAAAAAAGTGAAGAACAGCAACCAGTATTCATGTAAATGCCAGCAAAATGATCAAAGCCAAAGGACATCATGCAAATATTGCAGAAGTCATGATATAAAACAAAGGTAAACATGACCATCATGGGGAAGATAGGATTTTATCTGAAAGAAGCTAAACCACTTTGCAAGCAAATATTTAGCTAGAAGTAAGGTGAAAAAGACTGTAAAATTTATAGAGACAGAAATGTTAGATGATGATTCTGACAAATCATCTGCGTATTAGATAAGTGTTGGATAATAATTTTGGTAAGTCTACACTTTAGAGGTTGGCACCATTGAAGTCTAAAGGAGAAAAATAGTTTGATGTAATTATGCTGATAAAGACTTCAGAAAGAGAACATCAAACGACACTGGTGCTCTCTGCAACATTATGTGCTTTGCAGACCTGAATAAAGTTATAACAGATGGAAAACCAAAATGGAACCCCTGAAAGGTAAGGTGGAGGCTCTGTGACAGAACAATGTACAGCCCGTGGGGACAGAACCCTCTAAGAACCCAATGCTGTGACAAGAATAAAGAATTAAAGTCTGGATATCTAACACAAATCTAAATGTTTTCACCTCAGCAGAAGCAAGTCAAAAGCTCCAAATCATAACCCTAAATTTGCTGGGAGAGATTAACAGCACTGAACATTATGGTTTATTTTGGCTAAATGTGAGTTGCACTAAATTTTATGGAGGGATTTCTGTCACTGGACCAAGCAGATTTTCTCACTGTATCTTATCAAACTTGTCTCATTAACTACTATCTCACCCCTATGGCATCTGTCAAGTTTAATTCAGGGGATATCAGTTGAAAGACTGACATCCTTTACAGCTCCACCAGTTTTTAAACGTTTACTGTACACCCAGAGGAGCACTGGCATCCTGAAGTCCCCATGCATAGTCACAGCCAGAGTTGAAGGTATCGGAGGGAAAGATAGTGCTGTGATTCACTAACATGAATTTGAAGTCCTGGTGGTGGTAGTGCAGAGGAGGACAGTCCTCTTCCTGGCGGATTGGCAGAGAAGGTCAGGCTACCAGACCCTGGTCAGTTGACCATCCTCAGCAGCGATCTTAGAAGTTCAGCATTTACCAAAATGATGCTTGGCATGTTTGACCAGACCAGATTTCCCCAGGGAGTTATCTGACCAAACCTCCAGGGCCAACAGGCTTCACTGCCAAGTAGGCTCCTTCCATCCTGGTGGTGGAATCAGGGATTAAACTAAAATGCAGAGGTAAGGAGAGGAAGAAAATAAATTTATTGAGGGCATGAGTAACAATGCACTGTACACTATTTTACACTTTTTATTTAAATGTCATTGTTTTCACCTTACATCTGGTTGGTTGTCTCTGTGTGTAGCTCTGAATGTCATTGTTTCAATGTGAGGCATCAGTTCATGGTTACAGGTGATGTACCTGTGGTGAGAATGTGCTGCATCATCTGGAAACAAGAGGAACGAAGTTCAAACTGGCCAATGGGTGCTGCTGACACCTTTGGCTCTCCTCCGACACCAGCCCTATTCTTTTGTAGCCTTCGTGACCAAAAATGAAAACAAAAGTGAGTTTTGAGAAGATTTGTAGCTCAGTTTGAGGTTGTGGATGTAGGTTTGCTCACTAAGCTGGAAGGTTCATTTCCAGATGTTTCATCACCATACTCTGTGACATCTTCAGTGGGCCTCTGGGTGAAGCATGGCTGATAATTCCTGCTTTCTATTTACTGTATATGTTTGAGTTTCTTTGGGCTGGTGATGTCATTTCCTGTTCTTTTTTCTCAGGGGTTAGTAGATGGCGTCTAACTTGGTGTATTTGGTGTTAGAGTTCCTGTTGGCGAGCAATATCTGGGGCAGGGAGGCTCAACACAAAGAGGGAACCAGTGCATTTAGATGGCCAGGGATGAGAGAGCCTGTTGGACTGTGTCCTACACAGGTCATGGGTCTGTGTGCAATGTTCTTTCCCTTTGAAAGCCCTGAGACCTAATGGACTGATCTTGGCCCACTAATTCATTGACCCAACTGGACAGCTCTGGATGAATAGTGCCCAGACCCCTGACTGATGCTTGTACATCTCTCCAACCATTCCCCTGGATTGGATGCAGTGGAACCCCAGCACTGACTATGACCCACACCCCAGACTGCAAAGACACAGACCCCGCCCCGACTGAGAACACTCTGATAGGGCGCCTAGTTGTGGCCAATCCCCTGGAGTGGTTTAGGAGGCTACCCTTGATTTACTGTGCAGGACCCTCTGAATGATGGGTACCTCCATGGACTTTGCTGAGGACTACTCCTGGAAGATTAGCTGCTTGCTTGCTGAACATGAGGCATTTATCGAGTAAGCTGCTGGCTCATGGTGCTGGTATGTGAAGGATGGAGCACACTGCCGTACAGCAAGATGCACAACCTCTTGATTAAGGACTGCTGACCAGCAGAACAAAGTGCCAGGTTGTGTGACTGTGCTGATTGGCACAGCAAGACATAAACAGTGTGAGCATGCGGGTAGGCTCTAAGTAAGTGAGTGCTATGAATGCAACTGAGCAGTCCTGACATGCAGTGTTATGCAACCTTTGAGTTGAATCCCTATCTATGCATGCTAACTGTCCCTCCTGCAGGCTTGCAGTGTTAGTTGGGGTGCAATCCATAATGCAAGTCTATGCTTCTGGAGTGCCTTGCCAGGGAATCGGAGAGATGCCGTGATGGTTGTGAGGATTGACAAATGCCACTGTGCATGGACAATGGGTGCATGTGGCTGATGACAGTGGATACTGTGTCTTCTAATGAAGTTTGATCATATGTAACATGGAGGGAGGACCCTTGGAGCAATTGGCGAGCTGAATCTGCCAGGTACCTGCTCCGGTTTACAAATGGAATTTTCTCTAGCGTGATCGGTAAGATATAAACCTGGAAATTAATGTGGCAAATCAATCCATTCACAAGGTGTATTCACAAAGCAACAGTCCCCCTTAATTGATATAATTGGCTGCTGACTCGCAAGAAACTTACCGCTTTGCTTGTCAAAAGCACAGAAGATGGAATGAGATGCTCCTGACATTGAGATGGACCTCACTGGGCTCCTTGCACAGTACCACCAGGAATCTCACCATTGCCCATGTCGCTCAAACCTGTAGAAGATTCCGTCCATGGACGTCTCCAGTCACTCAGCAAATATTGCAGCATGTATCTATTGTTAGCGTGCTTGTATGTGCTCAAAGTGTCATTTTTAAAGAATTCCTGTTCAGTATTCACTTAAGAGAATTTATTTTTTATGAAAAACCTTGCCAGTTATAGTCGTCAGCATTCTTAATTCTTCTCTTTTAATGTAATCGTTCTTAATCCTCAACACTATTTTGGAAATGTCCCTTCAAACAAAAATTATACTGTGTAGTGTGCAAAAAACCTACTGCAGAAAGACAGGAGAACACTGCTGTAAAAAACAATGCACTGTGCAGCAGAGTTCCAAAGGGGAATAAAATGTAGGGCTAATCTAATCATAAAACCAACAGAAATGTATACTAATATGAACGACTTTACTTGATAATAAAGAAACAAAATGATTTAATCTCCATGTCTGTCAGTTTCGAAGAGTGCCTATTATTTGATGAAGTGTTTCAAAGTTACTGCTGAACCTTTGGTGAACTTGCATCGTTGGTACTAGTGCATCATTGTGCTTTTCACAAAAAAACACATGCACAATGAGTTACATAACAGATGATGCTTCTATTGTTTCATTAAATAATGTAACCCTTCCCAGGATCAGTCACCCAGCGTTCCTCAGTCAATCATGAGCTATGAATTTTATTCAATGAATTACTGTGACCTTGCTAGTTGGGTTCATGCTTGAAGTAATTAGGAAAATACACATTTCTTCATGGAGCTTGTGGAAGTTCATTGTACTTTCCTCCTTCGATCCAACAATAAACACAAGTAGATTAAATTAAATATAATATACACTGTAAATGTGGCCTGTAGATAGGAATCAAATTAATTTTTAAGCCCCTGCTACCATATTCGATTTTTTTGCATTTCAAAAATATACTTTATTCATGAAAATATCTTTACACACATACGTAGTCCCCAAAAACAGTTCGGTTCTGTACAGTAGCATGTCAGGAAACAGACAAACATTGGAGTTTGACTCTAACCAGCAAACAAACCCAAGGCATTTGATACTTGTCCAAGATTATATTTACATACATTTGAGGCACTGGGAGGGTCTAATAACTGAATTGACCCCCCTTTAACTTTGGCAGAAAGACCTCAGACTTTAGTGTGTCCCTCAGCATGTATCCTGGACCTTGGAATGTGCCAATCCCCAGTTGAGGGCAACTGCTTGCTTTTGAAGACCAACAAGCTTTGGGCAGACTAAAGACAGACTTTCATTGAGATGATGGTCCTGCAGGTGCAATCAATGTTTGTCTTGGGAAATAGACTGTAGGCACAGAGTCCTGAGTCATTGAACGGCTTGGGACAAACTTTGACAAGAACCACTGCATCTTTCTCCAGACTTCCTTTGCAAACGTCATATTCAACGCCTCTCAATACTCACTGTTTCCACCCACAGAAGGAGAGCGGATATCTTGGTTTCTGAGACACCACTGCTCTTGGAACATGGCACTGTCTGAGTTAATCACAGGAAGGGGAGAAGGATAAAAGTTACTTGGGAGAATAGAAATGGTAATAGCTGTTTTTAAAAAAAAATCCAAACAGTGCTGAGTGTAAAGGGAAATTAAATTCATACACAACAATGGTGTTCATTGTCCTGTGAGACTTGGAATTGGAGGAGGGCCATTCTGATTGGATACTCCACAGAGAGACCTATAAAGATGTTGTCTGGCCTCTTGATCAGAATCACTCTCCTTGATAGGGCCAGCCTGACTGTTCCTGCCAAGCTGACCTCACTCACCTTTCTTCCAAGCTTGCAGTGATGTTTATGACTTTGGACATCCTGCAGTCCGAGCTGTGATCATGGCTCCTAATGGTATTGTTGAGAATGAAATGTCAATAGGCTGGCAGTTCTTGGAGACAGAATATCCTGCCTTAACAGGACATAGCCTTGTTGTTAGGCAACTACTTGCCTAAGTTGCATAAGATTCTGTCATGGCTTCTAAATCTTGCTCTGACAAACCAGTCAGTTTGGTATTAGGAGAGGCCTATACCTCTGTGTTGACGAATATAACCAGGAGATTAGAATTTCCTCAGTTGAGGACTGACTCTGAGCTGGTTGGCCACACTAGTAAATAAAGGGTGACTTGGTGACGGGAGATAGGTCTCTGTGCAGTTATTTCAGCCCCTTTATAGACATGATGTACTATAGTTTCATTGTCAGCCGCAGATGCATGATTTACATACTGTTATATTATGAGTAGATAAAAGGGATCAAAATTGATAGGGCTTCTTGTGAAGATGTGTGGGCATTTAAAATACAAGCACTCTTTACATTATATGTCAATGGTATAGAACAGTGGTGACCATCAATACCATAATGGTTACACTTTTACATTTGGTGTATAAGTTGACCTCTGTTTGTGGTGGGATTTCTTTGAGTCTTGTATGCTTGCGAACAGTAGATATGGCAGCAACACAAGAGTGGTTTGTGCAGTGATCATACATCACAACCTCTGTGTCAAAAAGAGGTCATGTCAAATTTTGTCCACTTGATTGTTAGTGATGAAAATTATGTTTCAAAGGGGAGTTTGATCAGCAAAGTATACCAAAACTGACTCCCTATATTTATAAATCTACCATTGTTATGTTTGTGTGGCCTTGAGTTCAGTGAATTGCTTTTAATATTTTACAACAATGAGTAGGCTTCAAAAGCAATTCATTAGCTGTAAAGCTTTTTAAAATATCTAAATGTTTTGAAACAAGCTATATAAATGCATGCTTATTCTTCTTAAACCTCTGATTTTGCAAATCATCATTTTTCATCAGAAGTACACATTTGGAAGAATGAAAATCTTAAGTGAAACCACAATTTAAAATTGCAGTTCCTTCCAAAAATCTTGCAGGGGAGTAAAGGATTTTTGCATTGTATGTGTTACCAAAAACAACTGCAGAATTTCCAGATATTGTGTCAGTAGAATGCAAAGTCTTTCCCCTCACACATTCTTGGCAATTGATGCATAATCCTTGCTGCTACAGAATGGTCAGTGTAGAGATTTGTTTTGCCATTCAGAGTAGAGTGTTAAAATTAATCTGCATTGTCAGCAGTAGTATTGTGCTCAATGTTGAACTCTTTGACAACTGGCCATCACAACTGACAACCTCTTAATGTTCCAGTATATCCTGCATTCAGAATTATATTTTGAATGCTTCACCAATTGAATTTTAAAATGTGGTAGAAGTGTTTGTAAAATCACAAAAAAGTAACTAAAATGTAAATGTAAAAGTACTTTAAAAATTGCTCAATAGGCAGTACTTTTATTTTAGCTTTCAATAATGTACAAATCTAATTGCTCTTTAGGCTGAATTTGTTTATGATTATACTGGTCTGCCAACATACCACATTAATCAATGGTTGAATTCCAATCACTGTGTTCTGTGAAAAAGCTCCTAAAGCATTTGAGCAGAAATATCATCGTAAGGACCAGTTCTTCCACTTCTGTTGTTCTCTCCAGTTTTGTGGCTGAGGAATGTTAATCAGACAAGAAAATCTATAAAGGGTTCACCTCAATAATTAAGCTGGAGAACTTGGAAACCAGCCAGCTCTGAGGTCAATAACATTTATGTCAATCACAATCTTTCAGCGAATTTAACATTGATGTCCTGGAAACAGAGCATGAATTGAGTTAGTAAATTTGTTTGGTACGTGGTTTGCCAAATTTTCCCAGGAGTGACAAATCAGACTCAGATTGCCACTCCCTTTCCTTTTTACAAAATAAAAGAGCTCCACATTTCTGACACCAGTTTTCCATTTTGCTTCCTATAGAAATGCAGAGCAGTACTTCTGACAGGTCCCTGG
This sequence comes from Chiloscyllium plagiosum, assembly GCF_004010195.1. Classification (NCBI taxonomy): domain Eukaryota; kingdom Metazoa; phylum Chordata; class Chondrichthyes; order Orectolobiformes; family Hemiscylliidae; genus Chiloscyllium; species Chiloscyllium plagiosum. The sequence continues at coordinate 36,388,148 of NC_057728.1, read as the reverse complement.
TAGTGCAGAACTACTGGGGGAGGGCAATCCACTCCCCTCCCCTCCTATTTTTCATAACAATAATGGTGTGCTCTGATGTCAATAGTACTGGGGTTCCTCAGTGTAGAAAGTGTTGGCTTCATCAATTACCTATTCCAGTGGTGGATGCTCACTAATGATTGCGCAGTTTCTGCACCATTCATGAATCTCAAGATACTGAAGCAGTCTGTGTGCATATGACTTGGACAACATCAAGTTTCGCTGTTACATGACAAGCAACATTAGACTTCAGGGTTCAGGTACATAATTCTTTGACATTTCCATCACAGGTCGACTGGGTGGTTAAGATGGTGTTTAGCCACTTGCCTTCATTGCTCACACCTTTGGGTAGAAGAATTAGGACTTCATGTTGAGATTGTGCAGGATGTTGGTGAGACCACTTTTGGAGTACTGTGTGCAGTTCTGGTTACTCTGTTATAGCAAGGATATTATTAAACAAGATAGGGTTCAGAAAAGATTTACCAGGATGTTGCCAAGAATGGAGGGTTTGAGAAATAAAAATAGACTGGAAAGACTGCGACTTTCTTCACTGGAGTGTAGAAGGTTGAGGGATGATCTTAATGAGGTTTATAAGGTCATGGGGGCCATAGATAAGATGAATGACAGGGCTTTTTTCTTAAGATGGTGGGTTTAAGACTAGGCGGCATATTTTTAATGTGTGAGGAGAAAAATGTAAAAAGAACATGAGAGGCAACTTTTTCGCACAGACAGTGTTTTGTGTGTGGAATGAATTGCTAGAGGAAATGGTGAATGCAAGTATAGTTACAATGTTTAAAAGGCAATTGGATAAGTTCATAAATAGGAAAGGTTTGGAGGGATATGCGCCAAATGCAGGCACATAGGACTGATTTAGTTTGGGAATGTGTTTGATGTGGCCTGGTTGGACCAAAGTGTCTGGTTCCATGCTGTATGACTCTATGGGTAGAGTTGTGGCTGTACAGGCCATTGGTTAGGCCACTTTTGGAATATTGTGTGCAATTCTGGTCCCCTTCCTATTGGAAGAATGTGCGTGTATAGAATGAACTGCCATAGGAAGTGGTGGAGGCTGGTATAGCTACAACATTAAAAAGGCATCTGGATGGGTACATGAATAGGAAGGGTTTTGTGGGATATGGTCAAGTGCTGGAAAATGGGACTAGATTAGATTAGGATATCTGGTCAGCATGGATGAGTTGGACCAAAGGGTCTGTTTCTGTGCTGTACATCTCTATGACTCTATTAGTTGCACCAAGTGCCAGACGATGACCATCTGAAACACCTCTGCTTGAAGTTTAATGTCATCACAGTTGGAAAAGTTGCAAGGCCCCTTTCAAGCTACACAGTATCCTGATTTGGTACTATATTGTCATTCTTTCTCTTTGCTAAGTCAAAATCCTGCAGCTCCCTCCCAACAGCACTGTAAATGTCCTTACAGCGAAGGACTCCAGCAGTTCAAGAGGCAGCTCATCACTGCCTTCTCCAGGTTAATTGGGGATGGGGAATAAGTACTGGCCTAGCTAGCGGCACCTATATCCATTGAATGAATATAAAAATGCAGCGACCCAGGCTAAACCACTCAGAGTACTGGTGTAAACCTAGTACAGTAACTGGTGGAAATTAAGTTTAAATGAATACAATAAAGTGAAAGTCCTTCTCTGTAATGGTGCTTACAAAACTAATCATTGATTGTCATAAAAACTGATTTAGTTTACTAATATCTTTTAAGGGAGATGATTTGCCTTCCTTACTTGCTTTGGCCTGCAGACCTGCACTATAGTGTTGATTCTTAACACCCCGCTTGTACAGTAAAGAGCTGGCTATAGCTTTATCTTAAGAATGGCTACTGAGCATGTGTGTAGGGAGCCATTGCATTATGTTGTCAGACCACATGGGACTAAGACTCAATGAGGTTTGTACGATTTGAGACACCCTCTCCTAACATCTCTTGTTTCTTTGATGTCATGTTTAATGAGAGTTGTTGATGTTCACTGGCATACATGTGGTCTTTCAACAACTTAGACCTGAACACACTAAGTTATATGAAATGGCCAACAAGCCACTGAACTCAAAGGCATTTAGAGATGGCAACAATTGCTACCCCTGCCAATGAGACCCACATATCATAAGAGAAAAAGTTTACAAAACTTTAAGGGTAGGGTGTCAAAGCAGTTCATGAACTCAGGTTCTCTAAATAGCAGACTAGAATACAAAAGCTATAAAACTATGTTAAACATATGTAGTTTAGCCACAGCTGAATATTGCATCCAATGCTGGGCACTATATTTTAGGAAGGATGTGAGAATACAAAAAATATTTATTACATTTCCAGGGATAAGCAATTCTAGTTGTGAATAGTTTGGAGGTACAAGGGCTGTTCTGTTTACAGTAGAGAAGAATACGAGGAGATTGGATAGAGCTGTTTAAAATGTTGTGGTTCTGTTCGCCGAGCTGGGAATTTGTGTTGCAGACGTTTCGTCCCCTGTCTAGGTGACATCCTCAGTGCTTGGGAGCCTCCTGTGAAGCGCTTCTGTGATCTTTCCTCTGGCATTTGTAGTGGTTTGAATCTGCCGCTTCCGGTTGTCAGTTCCAGCTGTCCGTTGTTAGCTGTCTTCCTGTTTGTCCTATGTAGTGTTTTGTGCAGTCCTTGCATGGGATTTTGTACACTACATTGGTTTTGCTCATGCTGGGTATCGGGTCCTTCGTTCTGGTGAGTTGTTGTCTGAGAGTGGCTGTTGGTTTGTGTGCTGTTATGAGTCCTAGTGGTCGCAATAGTCTGGCTGTCAGTTCAGAAATACTCTTGATGTATGGTAGTGTGGCTAGTCCTTTGGCAACAGATGCCTAAGGGAAAGACAACGGAACGAGAACATGCCACAATCCAAAGGACTAGCCACACTACCATCAGAAGCTTATCTATATTGTCATTGAACCCAAAACTATAGTAGGAATATCAGAACATAGAACATTACAGCATAGTACAGGCCCTTTGGTCGTCGATGTTGCGCTGACCTGCGGGACCAATCTGAAGCTATCTATCCTTCACTATTTCTTTTCATCCAGTAAAACAGGAAAGTTGCACAATTTATGTTGAACAGAGAAGATGGTACATCTCAAATTAATGGGATTTCTGTTCAAATGTGAGTGAACTGATTTTGGAAAATATATTAAGTGTTCACACAACAATTTGGCAAGGAGTAATTTTATGAAGAGGACAAGAACACTTCCTGTAGAAACATCTCTTTAGTTATTGGATCTCTATCCCAGTCATTTTTCTTTTCACTAGAACACTTAAAAACTAGTCCCTTTGGAATCATGGTGGGTTGGATCTTTTAAAGTCTGTTTCAAACCCATCTCTGGTGCTGTATTTTGCCAGTTGAAGATAAGGTACAAGAATGATCGATTTTCTTTATGAAATAGAGTGAAAATTTGCTGGAACTTTTATTAAAGTTGATGTTCCAATGATAGGTGCTTAACATAGTTTAAGAGATATTTCTGTCAATTTTCCATGGATTCATTATTTCTTGCATTCCTATAACGTGGAGCACAATCTCAAAGTAGAGATCAGAACTTTCAAATGCTGCTACTAAATCCCAATTACATCTTTGCATATTAGCCTGATTATTCCTTCCTCTGATTTAATTCTCCCATCTCTTCATTGTATGCAAAGTACCCATTCATAGACAGTTCTAAAAAAAATACATCTTTATATTACTTCAAAACAGTTCATTTATTTTTAAACTTGCAGTATTTTGTTGGTTATATTACTCTGATATTTACAATGTTCTAATAAATTGTCAATCTTTAACAAAAAAAACACAAAAAAGCTTGTATATTTAGAAGAATTCAGTGGAATCAAAACTGTGCTTCTAGAGGAAGCAATAATGTTTATATATCTCCATTATTTAAATATTAACGCATACTGAGTTGTATCTAAACGTATCTACAATGTGAAAAACCATCAGAAACGTTACCTTCACTTTTTCTTTGTTGAATCATTGGCTAATCCAATAAATTATACCTCATATGACATCACATTCAACAGATATAGTTTTATTTTTCAACATCTAAAAACCACATAATGCTCACTTGTTTACCCACAAAATGGTAGTCCATATGGGTGCTATAACATTGCACAGCAACAATAGAAATGAAAGAAAATCTGATTAGCTATTGTGGGAATTACTGGATGAAATATAAAAAAAAACTTGTCACCTAATATAGCTGCTGGGAGCAGGAAACAAGGTGGGTGGGGAACCTAACTGTACGCACAGTGGGATTAAAGGTTAGAATTAAATCCACGGTGGATTGGAATGGTATCAGATTTCTTGAAGACAAGATGCGGGGAGCAATTTTTAATGCATTAGTATACCATATATAACTTATGCCCGTGTTTTATGTCCTTAAAAAGCAACACGCAATATGAACAATTTAGCTTGTCCAAAAAGTGGACTGTGAGGGAAGGGAGTGCAGCAGGTGACTTTCTACTGTGTTTTCTGAAAAGGTACAGAAACTAGTCATGTTTGGGCATGTGAATAAGAAGTTCACTGAAAATGTAATTGATTTTCTCCAGGTGTTAATGACTTCCATCTCCACTTCAATTAACCTGATTCAGAGTAAACGTTCCTGATAGACTTGCCAGGCTCAAGGAGATATTTGAAGGTCACTCATAACTGAAATGTCAATGGGTAAACCAAGAATTCACCATTTTGTAACAATTACTTGGCACATCAAACCGTTGACAATGTGAACACCGGATGAATCATGGGCTCTTAAGTGGCTAACTAAGGGCCACCTAAAGGCTTCATTTAGCCTGTACATTGTCCATAATGGGGTTTGCATGTAAATTTCTGATTGGCTACACGGGTGATTGACTGGTGATGGTTAATAGTTAAAAACAAAACAAATTAGTGATTTGGTGGAGGGAAAGCTGTTTGGTTGTATATGTTAACACTTCCGGATGTATATATTTTTTTAAAATTTAAAAGGTTTCAACCTGCTGCCACCTGCAGGCAGCCCTGTCCCCATCCTTACCAGATTGTGACCATGTGCCTAATTGTAAAAGTGTAATGACTGAGGTGACTATCTTTGTACTGGTAGGGGAGACTGTAGGGGAGTGATGTGATGGTGCATCCTCTGAGAGAGTCATGTCATCATCCTTCGAGATAGCAATCTGGATTTCTCCCACATGTTCCCTTTATTCTGTCATGGGATGTGGACTTTGCGGGCAAGTCCAGCATTTGTTGCCTTTCTCTCATTGCCCTTAAATTGTTTTCTTTCGTGTGAATCAATTTTAGAGGATAGTTAGGAGCCAACCATATTGCTGTGGTCTTGGGTCACATATAGACCAGACAATGATGGCAAATTTTCTTCCTGCAGTGGTGATGATGAACCATTAGAGTTTTTCCAACAGCTGATAGTTTCGTTGTCACAATTAGTGAATCCAGTTTTAATTCATTGAAATTAAATTTCACCAGCTGCCAAGGTAAGTAACCCCATGACCCTGGGGCATTAGCCTGTCCCTCCAGATTACTAGTCCAGTGACATTGTCATTATGCCACAATCTCTCCCACCAACTGACTCGGAAGTCCTGTAGTGGAGAGCACAAAGAATTACATTTGTACGATTCATTTTCCCATCACTGTGTCTACTGTACGCCCAATTCTTAACAGAAGTTTGGAATTATCTTCACTCTGATATTTTGAAACTCCAGCATCTTTGTTCACACTGATCAGATGGAGTTTAATCTAGGCAAGTGTGAGGTGTGACATTTTGGTAGGGCAAATCAGGGCAGGACTTATACACTTAATGGTAAAGTCTTGGGTAGTGTGACTGAACAAAGTGACCTTGAAATTCAGGTTCATAGTTCCTTGAAAGTGAAGATGCCGGTAGACAGCGTGGTGAAGAAGGCATTTAGTACTCTTGCCTTTATTGGTCAGTAAATTGAGTTTAGGGGTTGGGATGTTAAGTTGCAGCTTTACAGGACGTCGCTTAGGCCACTTTTGGAATACTGTGTTCATTTCTGGTCTCCCTGCTATAGGAAGGATGTTGTGAAACTTGAAAGGGTTCAGAAAAGATTTACAAGGATGTTGGCAGGGTTGGAGGGTTTGAGCTATAGGGAGAGGCTGAATAGGCTGGAGCTGTTTTCTCTGGAGTGTTGGAGGCTGAGGGGTGACCATATAGAGGTTTATAAAATCAGGAGAGGCATGGATAGGGTGAATAGCCAAGGTCTTTTGCCCAGAGTAAGGGAGTCCAAAACAAGAGGGCATAAGTTTAAGGTGAAAGGAGAAAGGCTTAAAAGGGACTGAAAGGTCAATGTTTTCATGCAGAGGGTGGTGCATATAAGGAATTATCTGAAGTGGTTAAGATAGGTATAATTACACATTTAAAAGGCATCTGGATGGGTATATGAACAGGAAGGGTTTAGAGGGATATTGGCAAAATGCTGGCAAATGGAACTAGTTTGATTTGGGATATCTAGTCAGCACAGATGAGTTGGGCCAAGGAGTCTGTTTCTGTGCTGTATATCTCTACGACTCCAATGATCATCTGACTTTCTCCCTAGTGAGTTCCTCCATCTCCTCCTGTGTAGGGGTCAATATGCAGCTTTCTGTTAGATTGCATTCACTCTTAAGTGAAGTCTCCCTGACCCCGCGTGCAGTTGTGTCCTTCTGGTAGTTAAAAACACTGAGCATACTCTAAATGGACAGCAAAACCAACAAATGGACAACATTCAAGACCATGACTCATACACATGCACACACTGCTACAACCGGTATAATTTCACAGCATTAACTAAGCTCCACACATTCAATGCTGAGGCCTAGAACCCAAACTCCTGCTTGGTACATCTCTAATAGCACATTGATGTTGATCGCATTATGAGCATAACTGCAGTAAATACTTTGTGCCACATATTCTTGAGCAGCACAATGGTTCATTGACTATTTTGCAACATTGGATCCAATTTAAATTCTGGACCTTATGAGTTAAGCTCTGCTGCAATCTTAACCAATACCACCTTGGTCAGGCAGGAGGGTCACTGAGTGCAAACTAGCTGCTGCTGGAAGGCCTGGAGGAAAACTTGCAAGGGAAACATTGAAAAGTCTTGGGATCTCTTGTTCTCTGCACCATGTAGTCAGGTAGCCATGGGCCTAAAATTAGACATTTTAAATTGACCCACATCCGGAGAAATCAGGCTTGACAGAAAATTAGCCAAACAAAATTAAATAGCAAAGAGCAGTTATTGGCTACAGAGAAAAGTGGAAACCAAGGTGAAAGAGCTTGCAAAGGTTCAAGGGGAGACAATTCTAACCAGCCTAAGAGCTCTGTACTGGGGAAGGATGGATCAGAGTTTCTGGCCCCTTGACTTCCAGCCAGTGCCTGAGGATGTGTACTTTACCCCACCCCAACATGTGAACAGTGAAGGGTGCTGGCGTGAGCTCATTGAATAGAATAGAATCCCTACAATGTGGAAACAGGTCATTTGGCCCAACAAGTCCGCACCAATCCTCTGAAGAGTATCTCATTCAGAGCCATTGCCCTAACCAATGCACCTAGCCTTCACATCCCTGAACGTTAGGGCAATTTAGCATGGACAATTCACCTAACCTACACATCTTTGGAACGTGGGGGGAAACTAGAGCACCCAGAGGAAACCCACACAGGGGGAGAAAGTGCAAACTCTACACAGACAGTTGCCCAAGACTGGAATCAAACTTGGGTCCCTGGCACTGTGAGGCAGCAAAGCTAACCACTGAGCCCCTGTGCCACCCTTGGATGCTTTGAAGTCCCTCATGACCCAAAGACCACAGGCGTTTGGGAAGATGGAGGGCCAGGGGGTTAAAACACACACACCTGGAAGCTACTTGGACAACAAAGAGTTGGAGCAAGACTCTTGGCAGAATATGATGTGTTAATCCAAGAAGATCCACCCTGACCTGGGTGAAAGAGAGGAAGGAGATTCCAGCAGTCCTTTAAATCAGAGAGGAAGGAGATTCCAGCAGTCCAGCTCAAACACGTGGATCATTGTAGATGATATCTTTTTTCAGATTGGGAGAGAGTAAATATTGTGGGCATTTGGGAAATGCTCATGTGATGTTTTTAATGAAGAATTTTTGTTAGTAAAATTGAGTCGAACTGCAAACTGAGTATGGTGTCCCTTTGTTTGCCTCACCGACAAGAGTGCTTGGGTAAAATGTTTTTAACACATAAAGTGGTCAAAGTGCCAAAACCACTGACCACAACTGAAACATGACTCAAAGACATGGTGGTTGAAACAGCAGTGACTGTTTTCCTGAGAGTTGTTGGGGTGGGTGCAGGAAGTGATCAGATCAATAGTTCTCAGCAGCAATTTAGGTTACAAAGCATTCACTCACACAGCATGCCTGATACCTCGGGATTGCAGGGAACATATGCCTGTCTAGGTGCCCTTTAACCATTGCACCTGGACCTTTGACTCCTTCAGATAATGTCTGGATGAGTGACCTCCTGCTTGTCCCTGCTTCATGACTGGACAGGCCACTCAACAATAAATGTCAAAGTTGGCTGGCTGCTGCAAGATTGCTCTTGCCATATCTGAGCAAAGTCCCATGTAATTCCAGTCCCACTGTCAGGGCATTTGTTGTGATGACAAGATTCTGCCAAGTTATGGGATCTACCTCATAGTCACTGTTGCACTGTAAATCATCCATGCCCATTGTGTCTTTAATAGCATGAAATAACCAACAGATTTTCTTTCAAGACTTAAGAAGCTGAATTTATTGTTCAAAATTGTTGGAAAATCGATGGAAAACCTGCAGCATTAAGTACCTGTTTAACACTGAACTGGCCAGACTTGGAGCTTCCCTGAGATTTAGAGGCAGAAAGTTCACTCTCTGAGAGCTGCCGGCCATCCAAAGTGTCACTGGGAGCTGTGACTGACTGCTGCTAATGCACTCACCAGAGATCAATCTTGCACTGCTGTACTTGGGTGAGTGAGGGTAGGAAAGGGATTGTAGAGAAGGTGCCCTCTGACAGAAAGGCAGAAAGTTTGCAGACAAAGGCAAGGCAGTGGCTTTCGGTAGCTTCCATGGCTATTGATGCCAGCTTCCTTGATTAGGTAGCGTCAGACAGCAAGGGAGCTCCCGGTAGGCTTCAGGAAACCTAACAGAGTTTACTGCACAACCATCAGGTGATGGGGGAAGCATGGGAAAGTCTCCAACTCCTGGTTAATCACTGAGACACCAGTAAATTCCAGTAGGACCCCCGTCATTTGGTGTAAATGTATGCATTAATCAGCTCAATGCTACCCTGCTGTAAAAGGGAGAGCTTTCTACAGGTTAATTCTCACCTCTGACATGATCACAGGAGACTGATATGTGAGCTTCCTGCAACTAAGTGGAATTGCCCCCCTAACTTTTCTGTATGATGGGTGGATTAAATTTGATCCATAATTGTAATTTATTAACTCAATTGGTAAAAGTTTTTTTTTGTATTGTTCTCAATAAAATTCCATGATATCAGATTTTTTTTCACCAACCTGTTCGATGCATTATCTGCAGAGCAGGTGGGACTTGAACCCTGGCCTCCTGGCTCAGAGATAGTGACACTACTCCTGCATCACATCAGCTCCTAAAGCTCACATACACTTCTGGAAGAGGTGAAACTTAAACCAGGGTGTCCTGGCTCAAAGGTAGGGACACTACCACTACACGACAAGAACCCTTAGAATTCCATTCAGAGCTGCATGAGTAGGTGGGAGTTGAACAGGGTTCCTCTGGCCCAAAGTTAGGGACAATTCCACTGTGCCACATGAGCCCATAATTTCATGATATCATAGTGTTGAACTTCCTATTCAGAAATGACACTTCCTATCCTGAAATGACAGGAAGAAATGCGAAGCAATGTTTACTACACTAGGGCATGTTGTTAAGTTCTATATATTGTTGGGCAAAAAAAATCCAGAAATCCCTCCTTCATCCTTCTTCCATCGCCTTCTCTTTCCAGTCTTTTTGGATTTGAACTGTTGACAGATAGGTAGGAACCCTAACTGAAACATTAGATGACCATAAAATCTCCACTAAGTTACAGTTACTGCTTTTATAAGCTTGACAAAGTAATGGTGCAAAGACTGTAGATGGCTCTGAATAAATGTATTTGTCAATTCCTAAAAACTACAATCCTGTTTCCCGTAACCTACATAGTCCAACTTTACTTGAACTCCAAATGGAGTTTAGAAAAAAGGTCCAAAATATTAACACAGCAATGTTTTGTTTTATTTTAGTATTTAACACAGTGAAACCTGTTATTCCACAATAAGATATAATTAGCTCTAAAACATCTTACTTGAGTGAAAATTGTGTGTTGCTAGAAATTGTTATAGACCAGACCAGACTCCTACACTAGTTTTATGGAGATACACAAGACTGCAACTTTTTAAAAAAACAAGTTTATGGCACTGTGTTCCAGATGTGATTCAATTTGTCCACCGCTAAGCTGTAATCAAAACACACTTCATTCTTACAATACAGTTAAAGCAAAACAAAAAGAAGAATTGGCATAACTTTATTCCATTGAAATAATTACCAAGATAATGTGCTATTTAGCCAATAACCATCAATTGTTCCAATATAGGCAGTATCTCTTAAGCACACCCTTAACAAAGGCATTTCATCAACACAGTTATTATTCTCAAGTGCAGTCTCTCTCCAGTCCAGTAGAAAAGAAATAATCTGCTCCTTTTGACTTCTAAGAAGAAGCCTCTCTGTCTAAGACTTCACTCTAAGCAGCAGTGAACTCAATGTTTCAGCTCCAGCAGCCAGCAAACACCACCAAATAACTGATAGCAAACTAATGTCTGTCTTGGATATGTGGGAGTTTGACCCTGTCCAGTCATGATTTTTTTGTCTGACTTGAAAAAAGTCAAAGCTGTTTACCAACTGCCTGTGTGAAGGAAGTATTTCTGCACCACTGTGACAATGCCCCTCTGGAAGTGAAACAAGACAGAACACATCTCTTAATGGCACAGTATCATCACAAAATATTAACTGGTATATTACTTTGTGTAGCTTCATAAAATGGCCAAAAGTGGCTAAAGCACATTTCCAATTGAACAATTGTAGAAATTGAGTTGGTCCATGGGAGTGTGTTGATAGTCTGAGAGCAGATACTTGTTGTCATGGAGAGAGGCAAAAGAGACCCAAGATTTCATGTGATGAACAAAGAACCACTGCGTTTCCTCTTTGCACAACAACACAAAAAAAAAGAAAAATAACTAAAATTTTGTGTCCATTTTGGCTTCTGATCTCGTTGCTGCTGGCTCTTGCTATGACCTTTTGGTCTAACATTTGGTGGAATTCTTGGTTAAAATTGCATTTGTGTCTCTTCCTGATTTTTATCTAGTCAAGAGACCAACTCCTGCACTTGCCAGGTGCCTTTGTAACCCTCTGAAAGAGCAACACTAAAATTATTTGGATGGGGTGGGGGTGTGAGCAGAGGTTAGGTCACATCAGGATAGTGGCTGCTAATTCTCTACTGAATGGCTGAGCTGACCCTTAACGGAGTAAGGAATTGAATTGACTCCCTGCTCAAGCAGCCACTTATTGTCAAAGCAAAGACTAGCCATTCGTTTGAGATTGTAGATGGCCATTGGCAATCATGGACCTGGTTTACTTTCTTGCAATGCCACCATTTCTCATTAGTCTATAATCTGACTGTAGAATTGGTGGTTCAGTGTTAATGTCCTATCTCCAGTCTGAATGACCATCCAGCAAGGTTCCATACTGGGAGTACAGGATTGCTGAATTTACCTTCATACTTGACATGAGCTAATCACTAAGGAGAGTATACTTGGAAATATTTACGCTGAATGAATGCGAAAGGAAGTCTACACCACCCAGCCAGTTTCAAAACAGGATGGTGGAATGAATGGAATTCCCTGATTGCATTTCACAGTTGATTTCAATGAAGAATAGTACACATACAAGAGCCTAAACACATTAAATGTCTATTTGTACCCGCTGTGCTAATAATTAACATAGAGAATTTAGTATTTATTTTCAAATATGCATAGCCTTATTTACGCTATCAGGGATATTCTTAACATCAAGTTAGTTTAGAAACAGATGTTTACTATTAGAAAACAATTACTTTTGTGGCAGGTTTGCATGCTTACTTATTCAAAACAACTTGCTTGTGACGAGAACAAAATGCATATTTAAGTTGTATAAATATTTTGACTGGCTGTTTTCTTAGTTTAGCTGAAACAAGCACTTGGAGAATAGTGCTTCCATTTTATGAGGATCTGATTTTACCATAGATGGTTGCCATTAACTTGAGTGCATTTTAAAACGGAGCTATGGAAACAATTTCAAACATCACAGAATCTCTCCAAAATGCTTCTGTCTGCCAGCAAAACAATGAAAGCCTATTTTTAAAATACCACTACTTTAGTAACCTTTTGCTTAATGTTATAGTTACATCACTGGAATAAAATATAATCTTTTGCAAAGTTATTAAAACAAATTAAAAATAACTGTAATCATGGTAACTGCATGTGCAGAAAGTTCTCTCAATGATCTTTTAGTATTTTGATCAGATGTTGAACAAAGAAAATTACTCCAACTTCTCAGTCTCAGTAATCAATATCCCCTTCTCTGAGTTTCCTTTGGCCAGCATTGTGTCTGATATTTGGGATGATGTGATTAGCAAACTCCACCTGGAAGCAAATCTGCAAGTTCCAGTTGCTTTGTGTTGACTGCACATGCACATCAAATAACATATCTCCTTCATCTTGATCCAGTAAACTTATTGCCAGTAGGCAAGACTGGGGAACCTCCACTTCAGTGTTCAAGATGTGGAACAGCAATCAGCAAAGCAAAAAGAATTGTATGATTGCCAAAGGGAATTCTGCTCAAGCTCTATCGTGCACTGTTTAAACCACACCTTGAGAACTATGCCTAGTTCTTATAACTAATTCACAGAAGAAACCTTCGGGAGTTGAGTTTTGTGGCAGCTGAGGAGGGTGAATGCCAGTTTGGGCCAAAGAACATAGAACATAGAACATTACAGTGCAGTACAGACCCTTCGGCTCTCGATGTTGAGCCGACCTGTCATACCAATCTGAAGCCCATCAAACCTACACTATTCCATGTACATCCATATGCTTGTCCAATGACAACTTAAATGCACTTAAAGTTGGCGAATCTACTACCGTTGCAGGCAAAGCGTTCCATACCCTTACTATTCTCTGAGTAAAGAAACTACCTCTGACATCTGTCCTATATCTATCACCCCTCAATTTAAAGCTATGTCCCCTTGTGCTCGCCGTCACCAAACTTGGAAAAAGGCTCTCCCTGTCCACCCTATCTAACCTTCTGATTATCTTATATGTCTCTATTAAGTCACCTCTCAACCTTCTTCTTTCC
>NC_057728.1:36355400-36372888 GCF_004010195.1 Chiloscyllium plagiosum | reverse complement strand
GAGACATGGATAGAGCAGGGACAGGAATGGTTGTTGCAGGTTCCAGGATAAAAACAGAGAAGATGGTAAAAGAGAGGGGTGGGGATGGTGTGGCATTGTTGGTCAAGGACAGTATTACAGTTGCAGAAAGGATGCTTGAGGACTTGTGAATTGAGGTAGAATGGGCTGAGGTTAGAAACAGGAAAGGAGAGGTCAACCTGTTGGGAGTTTTCTATAGGCCTCCGAATAGTTCCAGAGATGTAGACGAAAGGATAGCAATGATGATTCTTGATAGGAGTGAGAGAGACAGGGTAGTTGTCATGGGGACTTCAACTTTCCAAATATTAAAAATCACACAACACCAGGTTATAGTCCAACAGGTTTAATTGGAAGCACACTAGCTTTCGGAGTGACGCTCCTTCATCAGGTGATGAAGGAGCGTCACTCCGAAAGCTAGTGTGCTTCCAATTAAACCTGTTGGACTATAACCTGGTGTTGTGTGATTTTTAATATTTGGAAAGTTGAAGTCCCCATGACAACTACCCTGTCTCTCTCACTCCTATCAAGAATCATCATTGCTATCCTTTCGTCTACATCTCTGGAACTATTCGGAGGCCTATAGAAAACTCCCAACAGGTTGACCTCTCCTTTCCTGTTTCTAACCTCAGCCCATTCTACCTCAATTCACAAGTCCTCAAGCATCCTTTCTGCAACTGTAATACTGTCCTTGACCAACAATGCCACACCATCCCCACCCCTCTCTTTTACCATCTTCTCTGTTTTTATCCTGGAACCTGCAACAACCATTCCTGTCCCTGCTCTATCCATGTCTCTGAAATGGCCACAATATCCAAGTCCCAGGTACCAAGCCATGCTGCAAGTTCACCCACCTTATTCCAGATGCTCCTGGCGATGAAGTAGACACACTTCAAACCAACTTCTTGCTTGCTGGTGCCATCTTGCGTCCCTGAAACTTTATTTCAGACCTCCCTACTCTCAACCTTTTCTATACTTGAACTACAATTTTGGTACCCATCCCCATGCTGGTTTAGTTTAAACCCACCCTAATAGCCTTAGCAAATCTCCCCCCCAGGATATTGGTACCCCTATGGTTCAGATGAAGACCATCCTGCTTGTAGAGGTCCCACCTACCCCAAAAAGAGTCCCAATTATCCAAGAATCCAAAACCCTCCCTCCTGCACCATTCCTGTAGCCATGTGTTCAACTCCCCTCTCTCCCTTAAATCCCCATCTCTCTTCCTACCTATGTCGTTGGTGCCTATGTGGACCACGACCTGGGGCTGCTCCCACTCCCCTTAATGATCCCAAAAACACGATCAGAGACATCACAAACCTTGTTCAAACTTGGGGGGAAATTGATATAGGGAAAGGAAAACTATACAATTCTAGGAAACTCACTAATCATTATTGAAAACCAAAGTTAAAACAGAGAGCCAACAGGCAACAAGGAAGATTTGGGAGCTCTAACTTGATTGGGAACTAATTTGGGTGAAAGTTGGTGCTTATAAACCTTTGATCAGTCCTGCAGGTATAATCTCCAGTTATGAAAATGTGATTTAAGTATTATATATGATGCAATGTTTTAAAATGGATATGGGTGTTTAAGTTTACCTTCTTGGTTTAATGCTTTCATGCAATATTGTATCAGTGGCATGTCCAGCAATTATTGTGCATCCTCAAATGCCCTTATCTGTTGATGAACCTTCTTGAACCACAGTGGTTCATCTGGTGTAGGTACACTTACTATGCTGTTGGGAGTTCCAAGATTTGATTCTCACAACAGTGAATAAACAGTGATATTGTTCCAAATCAGGAATGTGTGTGGCTTGCAGGGGAAATTGAAGATAGTAGTGTCTCTATTTATCTCCTGCCATTGTCCTTCCAGGTGTTAGAGGTTGGACGTCCGAAAGTGTTTTCAATGGAGCAGTGCTGAATTGCTGCAGTGCATCTTGTACATAATACACACTGTGTGTTGGTAATGTATGGAGTGAATGCTTATATCAGTGAAAAGGATACACAATTAAGCTGGCAAATTGACCTTACTGACTATTGTTAGAGCTGCCTCATCCAGGCAAATGGACAGCATTCCATTATATTCCTGACATACGCCTTCTCGATGTTGGACAGACATTGGGGAGTCAGCAGGTAATTTACGTGTCTCAAAATCTCCAACCTCTGGTCTGCTTTTGTGGGCGCAATAATTATGTGGCTGGTCCGATTTAGATTATCGTCAATGCTAAGATCCAGGACTTTGGTAATAGGTGATTGGGTGATGTTGATGTTACTTGCTACTTAATTTGCAACTGTATGTTGTCCAAGACTTTCTGCATATTTGCACAAAACAGCTTTGTTTACTTAAAATTTTCTCAGGCTTTGTCAGTAACTTATTTTGCTGCATGCAGCCTGTATAGTTTGACATTTCTCCCCCCATGTAGCCTCTTATCTTTGAGTCATGTAATCCCTTTAAATTTTTGCTGCAGCCTTTCAAGACTTTATTGGCATGTGAAAAATCCTGCCTTTCATTTGCCGGACTGGTATAATTGGAAACACAGGATAAATAAGGAGTTACCTAGAAAGACTCCACAATGTTGGTCTGGCATGATATTGGTAAATGCTAAGCTCACTGCTTTGTGTAATGCTCTGTTTGAATGAAAGGATTTTCGCACAAACTATATTGTGCTGAGACTGTCAGTGGAATCTTAAGGGATTTCCTTTTAAGAATCATAATTTGAGTGTAATGAGAGTTTGAGCTGTACAATCTGTGTTTTGTTCTTAATCGTCCTCATTGGAAATCCGATGTTTGACAGGATTGGCTGCTTCCAATGCCGTCAAAAAGCCTTGCAGTTTTACTGTCCAAACGACAAAATGCAAAATTCATAAAATAAGGGAGTAACTGGGTATTTGAGCATGAATCAGCAATGAGTCAATAATGTCAGGACTGAGGGAAAGGAGAACATTGGCAGAAAAAGAATAGAGAATTATCAGTTGAAAAATAAATTATGCTTCTGTATCAATTAGATGAAAAGTCATGTGTGCTAGTGTTATTTCTCCTTTTCCAGCTAAATAATCATGCAAGATCTAAAACATCATTATTCAGTGTCCAGTACAACTGGGATAAGGAAATTTAGTTCAGAAATGAATATATTCATTTTGTAGATTTTCAAGTGTCCATATAGAGATTGCATAGTGCAAAAACTGTGTTATTTTTATTCTTCGGCATTTCTGATTGTGGACTGAAATGAGAAAATGCCTTTCTTTTTAAAACAAAGCAAAGTGGTTTATGTTGGGATGGATAGGGCAAAGGTGTGTGTGTGGGGGGAGGGGGAGGGGGGGGAGCAGAGAGCATTTGAGGGCTAAAGGGCTATCATAGAGTCATACAGCATGGAAACAGACCTTTCGGTCTAACTAGTCCTTGCCAAACATAATCCCAAACTGCCTGCCCTTGGCCCTAATCCCTCCAAACCGTTCCTATTCATGTAATCATTAAAATGTCTTTTAAACATCCACCACTTCATCACAAAGTTCATTCCACATGCAAAGCACGCTCTGTATTTACCTCATATCTTTTTAAAATCTCTCTCCTCGCACTTAAAAATGTGCTCTCTAGTCTTGAAATTCACCATCTTGGGAAAGAGGCAACTATCATCAACTTTATCTTTAACTCTTCTTATTTTATAAACCTCTTTCAGGTCACCTCTCAACCTCCTATGCTTCAGGGAAAAAAAGGTCTCAGCCTATCCAGCCTTTCTTTCTCACTCAAACTTTCCATACCCGACAACATCCTAGTAAATCTCTTTTGAGTCCTCTCCATGTTCATAATATTCTTTCTATAACTGGGCAACCAAAATTGGACACAGCGATCTGGGCTCACAGCTTGCTATTATTAGTTTTACACTATGGCACACAGTCAAAATCTACCTTACAAATCTCGGAATTTGGGAAAAGCTGAACATTTAAATAAAAGTAATTAATGAAGCCAAAGAAAGCAAACAAAAAAGTCTTTAAGGATCAAATTAATAATGATTTTTTTTATTTTTTTTTTATTTTTTATTTTTTTTTGAGTGCAAGCAGCAGTGGAGGTAAGACGAACCCGGAAGACTGCAGCTAAGGTAAGGCAGTTTTTTTTAAAATTACTTACCGGTAGTGGACAGCGGTGTTTTCCCTTTCACAGAAGGAGCGGGAGCAGCGGGGGAAGTGACTAAGACCAGAGGGGCAGCCGGGAAGGAAAGCAGTGACCATATATATCAGCAAAGTGGCTAAACCCGAGACTCTACTACTGTAGAGTCTCCCACCCGTCCTCCTCCTCTGTGGTGGCTGTGTGGAATGCTCTGCCCCAGAGGGCAGTGGAGGCCCAGTCTCTAGATTCATTTAAGAAAGAGTTGAATAGAGCTCTCAAAGATAGTGGAATCAAGGGTTATGGAGATAAGGCAGGAACAGGATACTGATTAGGAATGATCAGCCATGATCATGTTGAATGGCGGTGCAGGCTCGAAGGGCTGAATAGCCTACTCCTGCACCTATTGTCTATTGTCTATTGTCTAACCTAGTTAATAAGGTAAGGTACATTCTAAACTTCCTCTATTGAATATGTTTGTTATTAAATTTATAGCAACTTGAACTAAGCTTTCTATTTTAGTCCTGAGTGGGTGTTCAGATAAGTCGGGTATGGATGCTAGGGCAGTTGCTTGCTCCTCCTGCAGAATGTGGCAGGTGGCACACGTCTCTGCAGTCTACTTCTGTGGGAAGTGCGCCCAACTCCAGCTCCTTGAAAACCATATTAGGGAATTGGAGCTGGAGCTGGATGAACTACGGATCATTCGGGAAGCTGAGGGGGTAATCGAGAGGAGTTACCGGGAGTTGGTCACTCC
The DNA here is from genome assembly GCF_004010195.1 of Chiloscyllium plagiosum. NCBI lineage: Eukaryota > Metazoa > Chordata > Chondrichthyes > Orectolobiformes > Hemiscylliidae > Chiloscyllium > Chiloscyllium plagiosum. The sequence goes on along the minus strand of NC_057728.1, from coordinate 36,368,021 downwards.
TAAGGCTCAGGACAAGGATAGATGGGTTATAGTTAGGGGGAGGAAAGGGGACAGTCAGACAGTGCAGAGATCCCCTGTGGACATTCCCCTCAGCAATAAGTATACCATTTTGGATACTGCTGGGGGGGATGACCTACCAGAGGAAAGCCATAGCAGTCAGTTCTCTGGCACTGAGCCTGACACTGTGGCAAAGAAGGGAAGGGGGCAGAATAGAAAAGTACTCGTGGCAGGGGACTCGATAGTTAGGGGAATCGACAGGAGATTTTGTGGTCAGGATCGGGATTCCCGGAAGGTATGTTGCCTGGAAGGGGACCAATGTCCTGGGTGGAAGGTTTGCTCGAGTAGTTCGAGAGGGTTTAAACTTGTATGGCAGGGGGGTGGGAGCCTGAGCTGTATACCGGAGGTGAGAGTTGATGCAGATGAGGCAATAGCAAGAGGTAGACCAGCTAGTGGGAAGGATTTTCCTGGCAAAGAACCAAGGTATCAGTTAAAGTGTGTTTGCTTTAACGCAAGGAGTATCAGAAATACAAGTGATGAACTTAGAGCATGGATCAGTACCTGGTGCTATGATGTTGTGGCCATAACAGACACATGGGTTTCTCAGGGGCAGGAATGGTTGCTGGATGTTCCAGGGTTTAGAGCATTTAAAAAGAATAGGGAGGGGGGAAAAAGAGGAGGGGGTGTAGCACTACTAATCAGAGAGGGTATCACAGCTACAGAAGCTTCCATTGTCGAGGAAGATCTGCCTAATGAGTAAGTATTGGTGGAAATTAGGAACAGCAAGGGTGCAGTCACCCCGTTAAGGGTTTACAACAGGCCCCCCAATAGCAGCAGGGAGATTGAAGAAAGCATAGGTCGGCAGATTTTGGAAAAGTGTGGATGTAGTAGGGTTGTTGTAATGGGTGACTTTAACTTTCCCAATATTGATTGGAACCTCCTATGAGCAGAAGATTTGAATGGAGCTGTTTTTGTAAGGTGTGTTCAGGAGGGTTTCCTAACTCAGTACGTTGACAGGCCGACGAGGGGAGAGGCCATTCTAGACTTAGTGCTCGGAAACAAACCAGGGCAGGTATCAGATCTTGTGGTGGGAAGGCATTTTGATGATAGTGACCACAACTGCCTCACATTCTACATAGCTATGGAGAAGGAGAGGATTAGGCAAAATGGGAGGATATTTAATTGGGGAAGAGAAAACTATGATGCGATTAGACATGAGTTAGGAAGCATGTATTGGGAGCAATTGTTCCATGGTAAAGGCACTATAGACATGTGGAGACTGTTTAAGGAACAGTTGTTGCAAGTGATGAATAAATATGTCCCTCTGAGACAGGCAAGTGGTAAGATAAAGGAACCTTGGATCATGAGAGTGGTGGAGCTTCTCGTCAAAAGGAAAAAGGTGGCTTACATAAGGTGGAGGAAGCTAGGGTCAAGCTCAGCTCTACAGGATTACAGGCAGGCGAGGAAGGAGCTTAAAAATGGTCTGAGGAGAGCCAGGAGGGGGCACTAGAAAGGCTTGGCAGAACGGATTAGGGAGAACACAAAGGCATTTTACACTTATGTGAGGAATAAGAGAATGGTCAAAGAAAGAGTAGGGCTGATCAGGGATAGCATAGGGAATTTGTGTGTGGAGTCTGAGGAGATAGGAGAAGGTCTTAGTGAGTTTTTTGCTTCTGTCTTTACGAAAGAAACAAACTTTGTAGTGAATGAAACCTTTGAAGAGCAGGTGTGCATGCTGAAATGGATAGAGATAGAGGAAGCTGATGTGCTGAAAATTTTGTCAAACATTAAGATTGACAAGTCACCAGGTCCGGACCAGATTTGTCCTCAGCTGCTTTGGGAAACGAGAAAATTTAATTGCTTCGCCACTTGCGAAGATCTTTTCATCCTCGCTCTCCACTGGAGTCGTACCTGAGGACTGGAGAGAGGCAAATGTAATTCCTCTCTTCAAGAAATAGGGAAATCCCCGGCAATTACAGACCAATAAGTCTCACATCTGTCTTCTGCAAGGTGTTAGAAAGGATTCTGAGGGATAGGATTTATGACCATCTGGAAGAGCTTGGCTTGATTAAATGCAGTCAACACGGCTTTATGAGGGGCAGGTCATGCCTCATAAACCTTATCGAGTTCTTTGAGGATGTGACTGGAAATGTTGATGAGGGTCGAGCTGTGGATGTGGTGTATATGGACTTCAGCAAGGCATTTGATAAGGTTCCCCATGGTAGGCTCATTCAGAAGGTCAGGAGGAATGGGATTCAGGGGAACATAGCTGTCTGGATACAGAATTGGCTGGCCAACAGAACACAGTGAGTGGTAGTAGAAGGAAAATATTCTGCCTGGAAGTCTGTGGTGAGTGGTGTTCCACAGGGCTCTGTCCTTGGGCCTCTATTGTTTGTAATTTTTATTAATGACTTGGATGAGGGGATTGAAGGGTGGGTCAGCAAGTTTGCAGACGACACAAAGGTTGGAGGTGTCGTTGACAGTATAGAGGGCTGTTGTAGGCTGTAGTGGGACATTGACAGGATGCAGAGATGGGCTGAGAGGTGGCAGATGGAGTTCAACCTGGATAAATGCGAAGTGATGCATTTTGGAAGGTCGAATTTGAAAGCTCAGTACAGGATTAAGGATAGGAGGTTTACCAGGATGCTGCCTGGACTGGAGGACTTATCTTATGAAGAGAGTTTGACTGAGCTCGGACTTTTTTCATTGGAGAAAAGGAGGAGAAGAGGGGACCTAATTGAGGTATACAAGATAATGAGAGGCATAGATAGAGTCGATAGCCCAGAGACTATTTCCCAGGACAGAAATGACTAACATGAGAGGTCATAGTTTTAAGCTGGTTGGAGGAAAGTATAGAGGGGATGTCAGAGGCGGGTTCTTTACACAGAGAGTTGTGAGAGCATGGAATGCATTGCCAGCAGCAGTTGTGAAGGCAGGGTCATTGGGGACATTTAAGAGACTCCTGGACATGCATATGGTCACAGAAATTTAAGGGTGCATACATGAGGATCAGTGGTCGGCACAACATCGTGGGCTGAAGGGCCTGTTCTGTGCTGTACTGTTCTATGTTCTATGTTTTATGTTCTATGATGCGATGTAGTACTTTAATTTTCAATTTTGTGTAGAGTTTTAGTTGACAATTACAAATTTCTGTGACTGAGAATAAAATAGTAGTTAAAAGAAAATCCAAAAAGTGTTTTGATCAATTTATAGAAGCTTGGTAATGATCTTGTACAACCACAGGGTGATAACCTTCCTTCGGCAAATGACACCCTCTTTAAATTGAGCTGTAGATTTACACAAAAATTGTAACGAAGTATTACTACAATAAATCTAATTGTGCAGAATAGGATGTGTATTTAGACGTAAGACTATCACAGATAAATGTAGGCTTTGGGAGTACACACCTGTATAAATATGAATGTGTGAAACTTCTGTTACCTGACAAAAAGCAAGACCGAATGAACAATAAAACTCATCACTTGTAATGTGTGTGGAATTAGGAACCAGGAAACAGAATTGGTTATAGGATGATTAGATAAGCTGAAGAGGCAAATGATCTGAGAATGCATTTGATAAAGCAAGTAAAAAATGCAACTTGTTTTGAGAGGAATGGTACATGAAATCAGTGAGGTAATGTTAAATTTCTGTAGGAATTTGCTTAGACCACAAGTTGAGTAGCGTGAACAAATATCATCTCCACATTACAGCTGCTGACTTCATTTCATTCCAAAGAGAAGCAGGTGGTGGAACATGATGGTTTGCAAAGTATGCAGCTTCTTTATATTCAAGAAGGACTTTTACTGCATGGGGATTGTTTTATGGGGGCCACATATCAACTCTGCTTTGTATTGGAACTGAAAGGGATTACACTGCCTCACTCGCAACTGGCGTGAGACCATAGGCAGCAAATTATGCAGCGCAGTGCCTAGATTTCCTGGAGAAGGTGCAAACCTTCACCCTGTGACAGTTTACAAAGCCAACTGCATTCTCATCACACAGCAAAGCAGAGGCTGTGTGCTGATCGATAAAAGGTTGGTTACATGTCAGAGACCACATATTTTTCCTTTTGGATAACAAACTGAAATGGGAGTTGAAACTGGGGAGATGGTGGCCTACTGGTATTGCCACTGGATTGGTAATGCGAATAAGTATTGGATACATAGGTTCAAATCTGATCAAGGTATGAGCTGGAGACTGCAGCATGTAGAAATGGATTTTGCCGGCAGGGACACAGCACAGCAGAGCAAACACAAACAGAAATTGCTGGAAAAGTTCAACAGGTCTGGTAGCATCTGTGGAGAGACATCAGAGTTAATGTTTCAGGTCGAGTGCCCTTTCCTCAGAACTCAGCAGAGCAAATCTGGGGGTAAACAGCAACAGGAGCTACCAGATAAATACCTGAGGTGCGGCACCAGACATGACAATGGGGTGGAAATGGACCTGAATCTAGAGGTAGAGCTCTGGAGGTGGCAAACCAATTCAAAATGTGATGTAGGCTTGGCTGCTCAGGAACCAGCTTGAGTGACTGAGTGAGTCGTACCCAGAGGGAGAGAGAATATCAAGTATTTACGTATGTCACGGTAAATTTGTTTGCAATGGACAGTGAGAGTGAGAAATCTGATTTTGGCCAGTAGTGGGTAAGTTGGTGGAATTGGTTCCTAGATTATTTTCTGTAGTTAATAAGGTTCAAAATGGCAGGAGAATGCTGCCCGATGGAGGGCTCTTTTTCCAAAAGTAGGAAATCAGAGACTGTTCAGTGTCTGTGGTGATTATGCATGCAGGAATTGTGCTCAGCTTCAGCTCCTAGTCTGCTGTATGGGGTACCTAGGTCTACGGATGGACTCATTATGAAGCATCCATGAGGCTGAGAACATTTAGGATAGTAGGTTTAGCTGGTTGATCACACCACTAATATAGGCTGCACAGGCAGAAAAGAGTTGGGTGACCACCAAGAAGAGTTATAAGTATGAATAGTCAGGAGTCCCTTTTGGCTATTCCTCTCTCAAAGAGATACACCATTTTGGATACTGTTGGGGGCATGGCCTCTCAAGGGAAAGCAACATCAGTAGCCAGATTAGTTTGGTGAATCCAGGAAGGATTCATTAACCAATATGTAAATAGTCCAACCAGGGAAGGGGTGATAATGGAACTTGTGTTGAACCTGGCCAGATTATCAAAGATTTGGTGGCAGAACATTTTGGGAACAGTGATCATAGTTTCTGTAAGTTTTCAGATGGGATAAGACAGATTCTCGGGTGAAAATGTTAACTTGGGGGGAAGTCTAATTACAACAGTATTAGCCAGGAAGTGGAAACATTAGATTGGCGGCAGCTGTTTGAAGGTAAACCCACACCTGACATGTGGGAGCTCTTTAACAGCCAGCAGACCAGAGTTCAGGACCAGCATGTTCCTATGAGGATGAAAGATAAGGATGGCAAGTTTAGGGAACCTTGGATGATGAGAGATGTTGTAAGTTTAGTTAAAAAGATAAAGGAAGCATATGTAAGGTTTAGGAAACAGAAATCAAACAAGGTCCTGAGGATTATAAAGGAAGCAGATATGAACTTAAAGAAGAAATTAGGAGAGCTAGAAGGGACCATGAATGTCCTTGACAAGTAGGATTATGGAGATTTCAAAGCATTTATACATATATTAGGAACAAAAGGGTAACTAGGGAAAGGATGGGTCTAACTTAAGGACTTTGCATCGGTACTCATCAAGGAGAAAGATATGGATGAGGGATTTATCTGTGTACACTTCCCAATTAAGTTGCAACACTATTGATAACATGAAGGATTTGAGATAAAGGGAAAGGCTGAATAGGCTGGGTCTGTTTTCTCTGGAGCGTTGGAGGCTCAGGGGTGACCTTATAGAGGTTTATAAAATCATGAGGGGCATGGATAGGATAAGTAGACAAGGTCTTTTCCCTGGTTTGGGAGAGTCCAGAACTAGAGGGCATAGGTTTAGGATGACGGGGCAAAATTTAAAAGGGACCTAAGGAGCAACATTTCATGCAGATAGTGGTGCGTGCATAGAATGAGTTGCCAGAGGAAGTGAGTGTTCGCTGGTACAATTACAGCATTTAAAAGGCAATTGGATGGGTATATGAATGGGAAGGATTTAGAGGGATATGGGCCAAGAGCTAGCAATTGGGACTTGATTAGTTTAGGATATCTGTTCAGTGTGTATGAGACTGAAGGGTCTGTTTCCATACTGTGTATCTCAATGAATCTATGACTCATTACTCCCATTGCAATTCATGCACTTGTGCACAACAAACACACAGAGAAAACTATGCTGCCAAACAAATGGGTTGGAGCTTACTATTATTGAATGTCATATGGAACCAATGATTGTGTAGTTTGAAACACTGTGGAGGAACTCTACAGTGCTCAAATGAGCTGATCTGAGTTGAATGCTGCATATAAAGAGCATTGCCATTATGAGGGCACAATCTTTGGCACCATTTCCCAGGCTCAAAGCTGATGAAGAACACAATGAGGAGGAAGAAGATAAAGAGGAAGGGACTCTGTTACCTAAGCAGCCTTTACTGCCTAGGTACATGAAAAACGAGCAGCGTGATAGCAGGAGTCTGAGCATTTATTACAGCATGTCAAACTTGTATTACAGCACTCGTGACTTTTGCTTGACAATAAAAACTGATCCTGCATGACAGATTCAAAGCTGAGGTATTTACCATGAAAATCTGCATTATAGTCAGGTCCACGGTTGAGTTAGCCACCAGTAGTGTGCTGGAAGGAATGAACCCCAAGTTTTGAGCAAAGGAAGAAGCCAAGTGATGAATTCCTCCATGCTCTCTTCAATTGACAACAGGCTTTCTGATGGGTTTCCAAATGCAGCAGTTTTGTTGTGTGCACCCATTCACCACTACCTGTAGGCTTCCATATTGAAGTCTTTATCTGGGTCATCTACACCAGCACTCGTGAACAACTGGTGAGTTAACACTATAGTTAACCTGGCTCACTGCACTAAATGCAGGACACTTACGCCCAGTGTCTTGCCATGTCTGGAATGCTCATTGCAGAATCAATGCATGTTTTTGAGGACCATCCACTGTACTATCAGGCCAAACAAGTGAATCTATATTAGTGAAAGCCATTTTCTCATTATCAACACAAAACAGTCAGGTTTAATGCAGATAATTAAAAAAATGAAGAGCAAAATCCTAACCAATCTGATTAATCCCTCAAGTTTAAGTGAATAATATCAAGGGCAGGGCCTCAAGAATTAGGAATTTGATCTCGGAATTTATGATAACACCAAATTAAATGGTGAATCAGAACTAAAAAATGTACACAGCTGCACACAATTCAATTAAACCAAGTCATGCTGGATTATTTAGCTATTGTGGTTCTGTTCGCTGAGCTGGAAATTTTTGTTGCAAACGTTTCGTCCCCTGTCTAGGTGACATCCTCAGTGCTTGGGAGCCTCCTGTGAAGCGCTTCTGTGGTGTTACCTCCGGCATTTATAGTGGCCTGTTCCTGCTGCTTCCGGTTGTCAGTTTCAGCTGTCCACTGTAGTGGCCGGTATATTGGATCCAGGTCTATGTGTTTGTTGATGGAGTTTGACAAGCAACATGAATTTGACTGGGACAACACCATTATAGGGCAAGTGAAAAAAAGAACAGCCAGGGAATTCCTAGAAGCTTGGCACTCATCCACAAACTCCATCAACAAACACATAGACCTGGACCCAACATACCGGCCACTATAGCCGACAGCTGAAACTGACAACCGGAAGCGGCAGGGACAGGCCACTATAAATGCCGGAGGAAACACCACAGAAGCGCTTCACAGGAGACTCCCATGCACTGAGGATGTCACCTCGACGGGGACGAAACATTTGCAACAAAAATTTCCAGCTCGGCGAACAGAACCACAACAACGAGCACCAGAGCTACAAATCTTCACCCAAATTTTGAATTATTTAGCTATGTTAAAGATGGTTAAACGCAGTTACATTTGATCAAGGACATCAATAACTCATTCAGTGGACCAAATAGGAGCAGTATTATTATGAAAAAAAAGACTCAACTTCCATTCTGAATATAAACATTCTGAATTTAAATTATTTACAATAAATGAAACCAGGTTGTTCCCAAACGTTTTCAGTATCTCTCTGCCAAAAGAAGTACTTGTCAATTTCAGGTTTTTAAGAAGTGTTACTCCCAATACCTATACTTCTCCAATCCTTCCGCAAAGATCTAACCATTCCTGTTTACCTGTTTTAAGTGCATATAAAGTGAAGGGGGGAATATTTTTAAGAAACAAACAAAAAAGGATACCTTTGAGAAATCTTTCCCTTTTATCTCTTTGATTTTAATGTGGTCAGAAGGTACAACTGATTTAAGAGGAGAAAGTAAGGTCTGCAGATGCTGGAGATCAAAGTTGAAACTTTATTGCTGGAACAGATCTCCTGTTCCCTGGATGCTGCCTGACCTGCTGTGCTGTTCCAGCAATAAAGTTTCAACAACTGATTTAAGGCAATGCTGACAATGTGTTTGGAGAAGGGAAGCAGACAGGTTGTGGCAGATATTTGTTTCTGTCCAGCAGAAGGAAATTTCACAGTAAGCGGATGGGGAAATTTTACCCTTAGGACGTGTTGCCTCGAAACATTTGACTTGTAGTTTGGCTTCAGATCATGGCATATTTCAACCTGACCTATCACCTTCACACCTACCTCCATCCACCTGTTGCACTCTCAGCTACCTTCCCCACAGTCGCACCCCCTTCCCATTTATCTCTCCACCCCCCGAGATTCCCAGCCTCATTCCTGATGAAGGGCTTTTGCCCGAAACATTGATTTTCCTGCTCCTTGGATGATGCCTGACCTGCTGTGCTATTCCAGCACTAATATAATCTTGACACATATTTCAGCCTCAGTAGACTGAAAATTAGATGATTAATTACAATAGCTTAATTAGTTATGGCCCTTATTCTAACTTCACAATTTTGCATTAGGGAATTATATTTGAAAGTTATGTGAGTGACAGAGCTACTGCAAAGAAGTACTTATTCTCTGACTGAGATCACTTTGAGTGCAGTTGGCTGATGGTATCATCACATTGCTGAATTTATCACAATGTTCCTTTCAAGTAATTTTCAGTCCAGTTATAAAACTACATTCATAGAAACAGGGATGCGTTTGATAATTATATTTAAAAACTCTTCAAAACCATAAATGAATACTTCTGATTTTGTGGTTGTAAACAAGATACAAATGTGTTTTATCATTTAAATGCATTGTACTTATGTAATGAGAAATTCAATTCCATTATGAAATAAGGACAAGAAATCTGGGTAAGGGAGCATGGTTAAAATACTTTATTGTAACTTTTTCTGTACTATGTATTTTAAGACAATCAATTCTAAGTGTGCAAACAGCATGAATTCCCACGTGGTGACTTTGTATTTAAATAATGTATTTATTAAAAAAGTCAATTAAGGCTTGAATCTTCAATCACAAGTAATTAACACTATGCCAAAGTGCACCAATTTTTTTGTTTAGATTAGATTACTTACAATGTGGAAACAGGCCCTTCGACACAAGTCCACACCGACCAACAACCCACCCAGACCCATTCCCCTACACCTAACACTATGGGCAATTTAGCCAGGCCAATTCACCTAACCTGCACATTTTTGGATTGAGGGAGGAAACCGGAGCACCCGAAGGAAACCCACGCAGACACGGGGAGAATGTGCAAACTCCACGCAGTCAGTCACCTGAGGTGGGAATTGAACCTGGCCGGCTCTGTGAGGCAGCAGTGCTAACCACTGTGCCACCCACTTTATTCTTACAAAATTGTCAATATACCTGATTTTCTTGTTTATATTCAAAATGCTGTCATGAGGAGATCTATCTTGACAATGGAGGATCTTACATAATATTAATTCAAATATTATTTGTCATATGGAAAAAAAATTATGTGAATGATATTCCATGATGTCTTTTTCACTCAGCTGTCATTAATTCAGTGAAAGAATGCTGGATGCCCAAGTAAATAGTGTAAAGTTTCTATAGAGTCCAAATATAACCTGCAGCTAGGCTCCTTTCGGCTTGAACTCCAAAAGATTGTCAATTCCATTGCTTAAGTCCTTATTTGGGCATCAGTAGCCTTCAATCCCCTTTGTTAAGGGTAACACATGATATCCTTAGATTGTCCAATTCACCAATGCTGCTGTTCCTCCTCTTCCTCTAAGCAGAGTAGAATGATCGAGGTGTTTCACATGTAAAGTTCTGCACAGCTGAAATTGTCGAAGCAACATGGGGGATTTTAATCCACATGTCAATTAGTTGAACCAGGTCAGTCAGGATAGCCTTGAGGAGGAGTTCATTGAATGTATCCATGATAGTTTTCTTGAACAGAACGTAATGGAACAGACAAGGGAGCAAGCTATCCTAGATCTGGTCCTATGGAATGAGACAGGAATAATTAATGATGTCATAGTTGGAGATCCGCTTGCAAGGAGCGATCACTGTATGGTGCAATTTAGAATACAGATGGGAAGTGCAAAGATAAAATCCAATACCAGGCCCCTGTGCTTTAACAAAGGAGACTACAATAGGATGAGGAAGGAGTTGGCTAAAGAAGACTTTATGGTGGGATGGTTGATGACCAGTGGAGGATTTTCAAAGTAATTTTTCAAAGTGCTCAGCAAAAGTACATACTAGTGAAAACTAGCAACAAATGTGACACCACTGTTTAAAAAGGGAGTTAGACAAAAGATGGGGAACGAGAGACTGGTTAGTTTAACCTCTATAGTGGGGAAAATGCTTGAGTCTATTATCAAGGAAGAGATAGCAGGCATCTAGATAGAAATTGTCCAGTTGGGCAGACGGGCCTGGGTTCATGATGGGCAGGTCAAGCTTGACTAATCTACTGGGATTCTTTGAAGATATTACGAGGACGGTGAACAACAGGAACCCAGTAGATGTAGTGTGTCTAGATTCCAAAAGGCATTCAACGAGATGTTGCACAAAAGGCTGCTGCATAAGATAAAGATGCAAGGCATTATGGGTAATGTTTTAACATGGATATTGGATTGGTTAACTAAAAGGAAGCAAAGAGTGGGGATAAGAGAGTGCTTTTCTGGTTGTCAATCAGTGACTAGTGGTGTGCCTTAGGGATCGGTATTGGGACCGCAATTATTCACAATCTATATAGATGATTTGGAGTTGAGGATCACGTGTAGTGTGTCAAAGTTTGCGGATGACACTAAGATGAGGAACATAGATAATTTAAATGAGTGAGCAAAGGTCTGGCAGATGGAATACAATATTAATAAATATAAAGTCATCCATTTTGGTAGAAGTAACAGTAAAAAGGACTATTATTTGAATAGTAAAAAGTTGCAACATACTGCTATGCAGAGGGACGTGGGTGTCCTTGTGCATGAATCACTGAAGGTTGGTCTCCAAGTACAACAAAGTAATTAGGAAGGCAAATTGAATCTTGTCCTTTATTGCTAAAGGGTTTAAAAGCAGGGACATTACATTGCAGCTGTACAGGGTGCTGGTGAGGCCACACCTGGAGTATTGCATGCAGTTCTGGTCTCCTTACTTGAGAAAGGATGTACTGGCATTAGAAGGAATTTGGAGGAGGTTCACTAGGTTGATTCCGGAGTTGAGGGTATTGGCTTATGAGGAGAGGCTGAGTAGACTGGGATTATATTCATTGGAATTTAAAAGAATGAGGGGAGGATCTAATAAAAACAAAAAAATAAGGATGGGAATAGACAAGATAGAAGTCGAGAGATGTTTCCACTGGCAGGTGAAACTAGGACAAGAGGGCATAGCCTCATAATTAGGGAGAGAAGATTTAGGATTGAATTGAGAAGGAACTTCTTCACCTCAAGGGTTGTGAATCTGTGGAATTCCCTTCCAGTGAAGTAGTTGAGACTTCCAAAGTAAATGCTTTTAAAGCTTAAGATAGATAACCTTTGAACAGTAAAGGAATTAAGGGCTGTGGTGAGGCGATGTGTAAGTGGAGCTGAGGCCACGAAAAGATCAGCCATGATCTTACTGAATGGCGGAGCAGGCTCGAAGGGCCAGATGGACCCTCTCCTGCTCCTGGCTCTTATGCTCTTAGAGCAGAAATAACATGATTTCCAAGCCAAAAATGTACAAGAATCCAATCAAAATTCCAATGATCAGATCTGTTTGCAGGGGAACTGCCCTTTAAAAAAATGCATGTCATTTCATTTTTGTTCCACTGGTAGTACTAGGGGAGGTCTTAGAGTCATAGAGTCATGGAAATGTACAGCATGGAAACAGACCCTTCGGTCCAACCCGTCCACGCCGACCAGATATCCCAACCCAATCTAGTCCCACCTGCCAGCACCTTGCCCATATCCCTCCAAACCCTTCCTATTCATATACCCATTTAAATGCCTCTTAAATGTTGCAATTGTACCAGTCCCCACCACATCCTCTGGCAGCTCATTCCATACACATACCACCCTCTGCATGAAAAAGTTGCCCCTTAGGTCTCTTTTATATCTTTCCCCTCTCACCCTAAAACTATGCCCTCTAGTTCTGGACCCCCTGACGCCAGGGAAAAGACTTTGTCTATTTATCCTATCCATACCCCTCATAATT
>NC_057728.1:36287374-36348401 GCF_004010195.1 Chiloscyllium plagiosum | reverse complement strand
GTATGACTCTTCTTCAGAATTGTTTATTTAAACTTCCCTTATCGATAAATATCCTTGGAGAAAAAAAATCACCCCCATAAAAGAAAAGCTACCTTTCAGTACAGACATAAGGCATGATATAGATCAATCCCTTATGTTATGCTGGACACTGAAGGCCTCTTGCCTGGAAATATGTTTTGGGCAGTGGAACAAAATGGATGACACCAGAGCCTTTAGGATCATATTAAATTTCATTCAGCCATTATATTTCATGCAGCTTGTTTTATTTGTGGGATGTTGGTGTCATTGGCCAGGCCAGCATTTATTGCCCAAACCTAATTTGAGAAAGTAGTGGTGAACTACATTCTTGAATTGCTGCAGTCAATGGCTGATGGGTACACTCTCAGTGCTGTTAAGAAGAAGGTTCCAGGACTTTGACACAGCAATAGTGAATGAATGGCCTTTGCCAATGGTGTCTTGGTCAAAGCTGGGTTGTCCAAGCGGTTCCATATTTTTAAGTTTCATTGCAGATACATACAATTAAATTGTTACATCTGGGGCAATGGATAGGCCAATAGATTTTCATCCCGAAACAATATTAGTGAACAAGAATGGTTTTTATAATATAAGTTTCATGGACACTATTAGGTTGGCTTCTCATTCCAGGTTTATTCATTTAAGTGAATCCAGAAGTGGGATCTGAATCCATGTCCAGTGCCTGTGCATTCCCAGACACTACTCAACATGTAATTTTCAAATTCTGAATCAATGGTGCTGGAAGAGCACAGCAATTCAGGCAGCATCGAGGAGCTTCAGCAAAATCAACGTTTCGGGCAAAAGCTTTTGCCCGAAATGTTGATTTTGCTGAAGCTCCTCGATGCTGCCTGAATTGCTGTGCTCTTCCAGCACTATTGATTCAGAATTTGAAAATTACATGTTGAGTAGTGTCTGGGAATGCACAGGCACTGGACATGGATTCAGATCCCACTTCTGGATTCACTTAAATGAATAAACCTGGAATGAGAAGCCAACCTAATAGTGTCCATGAAACTTATATTATAAAAACCATTCTTGTTCACTAATATTGTTTCGGGATGAAAATCTATTGGCCTATCCATTGCCCCAGATGTAACAATTTAATTGTATGTATCTGCAATGAAACTTAAAAATATGGAACCGCTTGGACAACCCAGCTTTGACCAAGACACCATTGGCAAAGGCCATTCATTCACTATTGCTGTGTCAAAGTCCTGGAACCTTCTTCTTAACAGCACTGAGAGTGTACCCATCAGCCATTGACTGCAGCAATTCAAGAATGTAGTTCACCACTACTTTCTCAAATTAGGTTTGGGCAATAAATGCTGGCCTGGCCAATGACACCAACATCCCACAAATAAAACAAGCTGCATGAAATATAATGGCTGAATGAAATTTAATATGATCCTAAAGGCTCTGGTGTCATCCATTTTGTTCCACTGCCCAAAACATATTTCCAGGCAAGAGGCCTTCAGTGTCCAGCATAACATAAGGGATTGATCTATATCATGCCTTATGTCTGTACTGAAAGGTAGCTTTTCTTTTATGGGGGTGATTTTTTTTCTCCAAGGATATTTATCGATAAGGGAAGTTTAAATAAACAATTCTGAAGAAGAGTCATACTGGACTTGAAAGTTTAACTCTCTCTGTCTCCACAGATGTTGCCAGTCCTGCTGAATTCCTTCAGCATTCAGTGCATTTACTTATGGTTTAAATAAGATACATTTGAACAAAGCCTTGTCAATATACTATAGAGCTGATTTTTTACAGCTGAACGTGACTCACAACATGGTACAATGATCTTCAGCAGCATTACTGTGTCACAAGTTGGTGTAAGTACATCATCTTCCTTTAACTAGAAATTAGAATTCTTATGTAAGCTTGTAAAGAGAAAGAGACAGTAGAAGTTGAACTTTGTTACACCTGTCTAACTAGAGAAATGAATCCAACTTCTATCACTTCTATTATCAGGATAAATACTCTGGAACTCTCAGTGTATAATTCATAAGCAACCGAGGATTTTTACTACAAATATACAGAAAGTTCTGTGCTCAAATTTTGAATTCAAGTTTTAATCTTTCAATTGTATCTCTATGTTTGAACTTTACTGATGTTTGTAGGATGGAAAAGTAAAATAATTGTCTTACGAGGCCAACAAAAACAGTTATCTGGAGAAACGTAAGCTTATTCATCATTTTATGTTCACTTAACCAAACATTTTGTCATGATCGTGCTGTATGACTCTATGACTCTATGAACAATATGAAGAAAAGCTGCATCCTGACCTTAAAATGTGTCAGCTTGGAAAAATGTAGGAAGAATTAACATTCTCACACTTGTTGGTCTTTCTACCAAACTTTGCATTCATATTTAATATGAGGTGGTACTGTATTCAGTGACTTTTGTACTACTTGTTTTAAGAGCACCAATTCTCCAGCTGGATAAGCATGTTCCCTGTCCTATCACGATACACCTCACTATTGGACAGATACTCAAAAAATTATCAAATGCAGTCTGCTCCTTATTCCTATTCACTATTAAAGGGAAGTGAGTAAGTTCCAGTGCATCAAAGAGAGATGATTTGGAGATGCCACTGTTGGACTGGAGTGTACAAAATTAAAAATCACATGATACCAGGTTCGAGTCCAATAGATTTAATTGGAAGCTCTAGTTTTCGGAGCACTCCAAATGCTAGTGCTTCCAATTAAACCTGTTGGACTATAACCCAGTGTTGTGTGATTTTTAACCAAACAGAGAGATCTCCCAAAGGTGTCAAATATCTACAGGCTGGCAGGGAAGATTTTACATCCCCAGGAGGGATGGCAGAGGCACCAGAAGGAGTGTGCATTCTTAAAAATCTGAAACCAAGGTCAACCCTCCAGGCATATGTCTATTTCAGTTTAACTGGCTTTGGATGAATAATCCAGTCTTCAGCAGTTGGTCAGTAATTATAATATTCCAGTGAGGCTCTATGCTTCAGATTTTATTATTTTTTCAGATCGAATGGCTAAGAAACCTTTCTCAATTACTTTTTCGGGAAGGTTGTGGTATAGTGGTATTGTCACTGGGCTAGCAATCTAACGCTCTGGGGACCAAGGCTTGCATCACACTTTGAGTGCTGGTGGAATTTAAATTCACTTAATTAATAGTCCCGAGATTGAAAGTTAGCTTCAGTAATAATGACCCAAAAAACTGTCACCGGTTTTGCTAAAAGCCCACTTGGTTTGCTGATGCGCTTTTGGGGAAGCAAAGCTGCTCCATATGTGACTCCAAACCCATTGTAAGCACTTCAAACTGCCCTTTCAAAAAGTCTAGCAAAGCACACAATTCAAGGGCAGTCAGAGATGGACACAAGTGTTAGTCTCGACAGCAACGCTAACATTCTTGGAGGAAGAAAGTAAAAATATCCCACTTATGATCTGAGTCCACCCATGTTCACTGTTCCCACCTCCAACAGCCACCTCTAATCTTTTCATTTGCCAGGAACAATCTCCAGTGCTGCTTGGTTGTTGCTGTGTAGCATAGAATTTTGACGCAGTAGCCCACATCTTTAACCTGGCTAACTGACAAAGTGAAATAGAAAAGTTCAAATGTGGCCCTGCTGTTAAATACAACAGGATCTCTATTTCTAAATGTTCTAACTGCAGTCAAGTTCTCTGTTCTTTCCTGCCAGCCTGTAGGTATTTGAGGCCTTTGGGAGATCTCTCTCTTTGTTGCACTTGGAACTGACTCACTTCCCTTGAAGAGTGAATAGGAATAAGGAGAAAACTGCATTTGATGATTTTTTGAGTGCCTGTCCAATAGTGAGGTGTATCACGATAGGAGAGGGAACACTCCTGCTCAGCTCTTTTACTTTTTAGTCAAATGTTAGATGTCACACTGAAAGAGCAAAATTAGTGATAGGTTTGACACCAAGACACAGCAGATCAGAAATCAACACCAAGTTAAAGAATGAGATTTCAGGAGGGAATTTGAGGCATGTTTTAATGTGGGCTTGAAAGTAGGATGGAGATGTGGAGAAGTTCACAGGAAGGAATCCAGAGCTACAGACCTGATACACCCCCACCCCAATAGGCGAGCAAGGAGAATTGGGATAGAAATGAGAATACAGTTGGAAAAGATGCAAAATACAAGGAAGTTACAGAGATAGGGAAGGGTCAAGCCTTGATGATATTTAACCATGAGGCTAGAATTCTCAATTTGAGGTTTTGGGAAACAAATGTAACTCAGTCAGCTCTGGGTGACTGGGACTCGATGTGCAACGAACAGCCGTGTTGACCTTAGTGGAGGTGAAGGAGACAAGACTGGCCAGGAAGAAAATGCAATGATCGGGCCTAATAAAGGTTGGCTTTTTCTTAAATCCCTTTTTCTCTTCATGCTTTCCAAAAAGGGCAAAGGAGAATTTGAACTCCCCCTGATGAAAGGAAACATTTCTCACCCATTTTCCATCTTATTAGGGCTAGTGTTTGGGCCTTTCAGCCTCTTGCTGGACTTCATATGGGAATTCAGACAGAAATCAGGGTCTTGTGATATTGATAGTGCCCCAATTATGTTTTAACCAAAGATTAGTAATGAGATCAATTTTGTTCACAATTTATATTAAAATTTAGAATTTGGAATCAAAGACACATCTCCTAAATTGGCGGATGACCCCAAATTGGGAGTGATTGTTAAAATTGTGAGGCTCTGCAACAAGATACAAGAAGACACAAAGAAAATTGTAGAGTTGACAAATGAGTGTTAATGCAGTTAACTGTGGAGGACCACATTTGTTAAGAAAAATAAGGAGGTCCCAAATGACTTGGAAACAATGAATCTTAATGGGATATAATGGTGAGGAAACCTGGAACTATGAATGTACAAATTATCATGAGGTGTAACTGAAATAACTCCACTGAGGCTGGTATCCTGTCAATAAGTTGCTATTAACTAAACGTAGAGAATCCTTGACTACGATCCAGCCCCCTCAGAGCCAGCTCTCAGAGTGAACAGAACCTCTAACATTCCTGTTTCTATCTGTCAGCCAGGGCTCCCTGATTGGCCCAGATTAAAAGCTCCAATCAGGGAACTCTTATTCTATGAAGTCCACCTGGCTGACCTTGTTACAATCACTATAATAACACCGGTTGAGTCCATTAAAAAATTAATCCATATCCTCAACTCTATTGCTAGTGAAATAGAATTGAGAGTAGAGAAATAATGCTAAACCTTTATTATACCTTGGTTAAACCACACTTGGATTGCTGTGGACTGTTCCATTTGTCATTTTATAAAAAAGGAAGAGTCACTGGAGAAAGTGCAAAAAGACTTAAAAGGGAAATACAGAGCTCTATGATTATATGTTTCAGGAAGGGATAAACACTGTGTCTCTTTTCTCTTGTAAAGAGTTGCGGGTAATTTAGAGATCTATAATGTTATGAATTTTGATCGTGTTGGCAGAGAGAATGTTTCCCCTTGTAAGGAAGAGCAAAATTAGAAATCATCAAATAAATATTCATAAACATCTCAAGTCAGGAATTCAGAAGAATCTCTTTACTCACAGATTGCTGAGAAAGTGGAACTTGCTCACATATCAATTGAGGCATATTGTATATATGTAATTAAAGAAAGTTAGATAAGCATATAGGAAAGAAGGGAATACAGAGTTACTGTAGAAAGATGCCTGAATGGATAAGAGTAGGCATGGACTCTGTGGGCTGAATGGGATGTTTCTGTGCTGCGTATTGTATATACTTCCACGTAACCAAGAACTGAAATAGGAAAAGCCTGGCATTTCCACCAACCTGAAACAAGGTTGGCAGCTGGTTTACAGAGAGAAGAGGTCCTCTTCTTTATGCAGGACATTACAGTTGAGCGTGATTTGCTTTTACTCCTGTTCAATGGATGCTGGAGTGCTTGGTCTGTCCAATTTGTAGCCCAGATAGGTGATTTGTTGGGGGATTAGTGCACTTTCTCCAATGACTTGACTTCAACTCTACGTGCTCATGAAGATATCTCCCAATATATTTGGTGCCTTGCCGAATGCATCCTCTCCATTTTAGTCTGTCAGAGCTGGGGCTCCAATGAGTTGGGGGAATGTTTGACCCTACAATGGATCCTTTGAGGGCATCCCTAAAGTGTTTCTGTTGCTCCACTAGGAACCTCCTGCCATGACCAAGTTTTGAGTGGAATAATTGTTTCAGGAATCTGATGTTAGATATATGGATGACATGTCACTGCTGTAACCCATGTGTGTTGCTGTACAGCACTGTGGGAGTATCTACAGCACATGAACTGCAGTGATTCAAGAAAGCACCACCTCAAGGGGAATGAGGAATTGGCAATAACTGCTGGTCTGGCCAGCTACACCCACATCACATGAGTGAATAAAATTGCTTTTTAAAAATGTCCCTGCCAGTGAAGATTGTTTCACTGGCAGGATACCACCTCAATGCTGGGTACATTAACATGGTAGAGAATGCTGCTGCTGGTCCTTTTTCCTTGCACTGAATTTGGAGGATCATGTGAAGGTAGTGCTAATGGTCATTTTCCAGTGCTTTGAAGTGCCTGCTGTGAATTGTCCAAGTCTCCAAAGCATGGAGTCCCTTCTAAGAAAAGTGCAAAATGTTCCTTTTGCTCGTTATACCCACATGAAAAGAGCTGTGTGGAAAGCTATGTCCCTGCCATGGACTCTACCCTTTCCTAAAACAAAACCTTCTTTATACAACATCCTTGCTACTCAGTCCCTTGCTTGAATGTCTTTGTTTAATCCTGATTGTTGGCCTAATAGCCACCTAAAATTCCTCACTGCTGGCCCACTGTTTCCCATCCTTTTCATGCAGACAGTTGACAGGACACTTTAGATTAGGAATTAAAATACTGGGATTTTAAAAAATATTTCTGATGCTGGTGCATTTCGCACTTGGGTCTGTGCCCTGACCATCCAAAATGCATCCAGGATTAAAATCCAGGTCTGTACAAGTGAAAAATGGGTCAGTCCCTTCCAGTTTTCATCACAAAATCTATCTTTAAAGTTTAACTTCGTCTCTGGACCTTGTACAAATGAAAATGTAGAATGTGTTCCAGTTGAGGAACAAAAGATAAGGCTTTTTTTGTTTTACTTTTGATATATTTTGTATGAAAACTTAATTATGTTCGAGGAAATTGGTTGCATTTTCTTTTTGTTGTCAAACATAAGCTACCAGCTTTATCTTAAAATGTCAGGCATCACTATTAGTAGCCAGAATCAATGGCAAAAGACCAACAAAGCACTTTGTAATCAGAGAAGCAACACCCAGATAAAAAAGAACTCTGGGTAATTGCTTAAACAGCTGAGAAATAGAATTGTAACAGTGCCAAAGTTGGCTGTTTGATTATTACAATATGCTGTTTAACAGTGCCCTCAGATTCAAATCCATCAGTGCTCTCTATATTAGTATTAACACAACTGAGAAATGTTTTTGAGATGCAGTTTTATAAAGGCTGTAACTCAGGAATTGGTCAATTGCAAAGCGAGGCTTCCCATCATTCTTGAGCCAAGCTTGCAAAAATAAATTTTCCTGGCTCGAATTCAGGAAAGAACAGCTATGGCTGCAGGATGGAAAGTTAAATGGACTTGCCTGGATACGATAAAATACAAACAGTGCTTTGATATATGTTAAAGTCTTAACAGGGCTGACAGGCTTAGCTGCCTCTTTAACAGCAGGTTGATGTCTTATTTTGGTTGAAAAGTTTTGTATTTTATCTTTGAGATGGTATCAAATCTTGCATGCAACTTTTTTGTCATTGTAATTTAAGACAAGCTGATAGAGTTGTAGATAATTTATTCAATACAGCACTGCTTCCTTTGCAGCAACTTTAAAAAAGACACAATGGAGAAGAGCCAAAATTGTTGCATTTCAAGTAACAGTCATCGTATAGGAATCTCTTTGAATGCATGAGGCACCAGTTGTGCCTCTCTAACCCTTGTTTAAAATCTTTCTTCCACCATCCTTTCTAGGTCTCTCAAACTGCAGACAATCTTTAACTGGTCGCAGGAGTTGGCAATATGTTGTTTGATTTTTTTTCAATAGGCTACTATTCTCCAAACACTGAGTAGAAGTGCATAGGAATTGCCCAGAGTGACTTGTGTATGATTATTCTTGCCATGTGCAGCAAGGTCTGAGTTCGATTTGGCTAAGGTTAGGAATGTGTGTGGGCTGCACGCCACAGTTTATCTATTCGTGATGCATCATACTGGAGCTACAGCCTAAGATTTCAGTTAACTTAAATTTTTGGTGGTTTGCGTTGTATCAGTACATTTGCGCTCGGAGTGTTTCATTCATTTTGACTTCTCTGAAACTACCATTCCTTTCACCCCACCAGCCTTCATATGCAAAGAATAATCCTCCGCCATTTTTGCCAACTCCAACACGACGCCACTACTAAACACATCCTCCCTTCCCTCCCCCCGTCTGCATTCCACAGAGATCGTTCCCTCCGGGACAACCTAGTCCATTCCTCCATCACACTTAACAACTCTCCCATCACACACGGCACCTTTCCAAGCCCTTTTACCTCTTCCATGCTCACCATCCAAGGCCCCAGACACTCATTTCAGATTAAGCAGCGTTTCACTTGTACCTCTTTCAATTTGGTCTATTACATTCATTGCTCCCAATGTGGTCTCCTCTACATCGGAGAGACAAAACTCCGACTAGGTGATCGTTTTGCTGAGCACCTTCGGTCTGTACGCAATCAGGTTCCGGATCTTCCTGTGTCTTGCCACTTCAACACACAATCCTGCTCCCATGCCCACATGTCTGTCCTTGGCCTGCTGCAATGTTCCAGTGAAGCTCAACGCAAACTGGAGGAACAGCATCTCATCTTCCGACTAGGCACGTTACAGCCTGCCGGTCTCAACATTGAATTCAACAACTTCAGATAATCTTATTTCATTTATTTTATTTATTTTTTTAAATGTATTTTTTTCACTGTTCTGTACCTCTTATTTCTTGATTGTCTCTCTTTCTCTCGCTCCCTACTCTCTCATCATCTTTTTCTCTCCTCTTCCCCCTTTGCTACCCTTCTCCCCTGTTTTCCATTTTGCCTCACCTTCACCCCTTTCCTCCCATCCCCCACATATTTTGTCACATAGCACTGGCTTCAGCCTTGGTCATTCACAGTTCCTAATTTCCCTATAATCTCTCTATGCACTGTCATTATAATCTCTTTATTGCTACCTTTGCTTCTGGAGCCATGACTCACCTTCTCTCAGCCTCGTATAAATACCTCCCTATTTCTCCCCTTTTTTTAGCTTTGGCAAAGGGTCAGTTAGAATCGAAACATCAGCACTTTTCTCTCCTTACAGATGCTGCTAGACCTGCTGAGATTTTCCAGCATTTTCTCTTTTGGTTTCAGATTCCAGCATCTGCAGTAATTTGTTTTTATTCCTTCCTTGGGGTCTTTTAGAGTCCTAAATAAAGGTTTCAGAGAGACAGGCCAGAGTGACTTCAGTCAGCCTCCACTGTCTCAACATGGACTGTTTGAGCATGGGGTTAGGGAAAATGCCAGGCACTTTCTCCTGAAGCTGTGATCTCAGCAAGCTTCTCAGAGACCATTGGGCATGCTATTTTCTTGATACCACTGGGTCAATTCCAGGAGCAGGTCAACCTCATCCACTGGCAGATGAGCAAAGGGATGTACCCTTCTTTTTAATAGCACATTGGCACTTACTGCATTCTCTGGCAGAAGAACCTTGTTCCCATCAGTATATTCCCTTCTACCCCTCAGTATTGAAACAAGTTTTCTTGCCTCACCCTGAGGAAATATGCTGACCTTTCCTCTGGATATAAAATCCAGCTAATTCTCAGGGATTTTTTTACCGTCATCTGCATTCTTAGGAGTGCCTTTACAGGGATTCACAGCTGTAATCAGAGCAACAGCTTGACCTGCTATGTTATTTGACTGCTTCCCATTCTTTGTTTGGGGTGGACTAGCTTCAGTATATCCCACTGGTTTCGTCCACAGCCTTTACCAGTTGGCCTGGACATGCTCTACCATTCAAGAGTTAAAATACATGGGTTTATTGGCCTCTGCTCTAATCTCAAAATCACTCTTTCTGTCCTGAAGAGGGTTCCCATAACTTCTCTCTCTCCCATGGGTTCTGGTTTTTATTTATCTCCCCATCTCTGACCGTTCCATTTTGTTGGTGGTGACTCAAGAAGGCCTTCTTCAGAAATGGTGGTTTGGAAATCAGCTCATTATCATCAAACAGTGGGGCCTGCCTTTGTTCCAATGGGTGCATTCTTATTGGGAAGATTTCAGAGTCTTTGTACACCTCAAGGAGAATAATTTCACTGAGTTTTATGTGTCCATACCCACTAGTCACAATTAAGCATTTTAAGCCTATCAAATTCCAGGAATGTCTTATCAGGTTGTTCCCTGAGAGATGACAGTATGCTTCCAGCACTCACTAGTACACATTTAAGATGGCTTCTTTGACTGCCTCATAATCTGTGGCTCTTTCTTCAGGCAAGAGAGAGAAAACTTTCTCTGAATGTTTATTCAGTGCAGGGACCCACGATGCATGTTGTCACCACATATGCTGTTTGTTCTCACATTCTTGACTTTTTAAGAAAGTAAGATTTCACTGCACCAAGTTGTTGCATCATTTTTGAATTAGTTCAGCCTGGTGTAGAAAATGCACAACTTGAAATTCATGTTGGCGCCACCACGTTAGCATCTACTCCAGCACTCTAACTGATGCTTGTAAGTCACAATGTGTTCTGTCATGTTGTTCATAGCCGTGTTTATCAAAAACGAGGTGAAATTTATCAGAAATTATTGTTGCAATCCTTCAACATTTCCTTAAATTACAGTCCCTATCCTTACCTAATTCCATTGTTTCTTTTGGAAGAACTTGCCCTGAAATGAGTTGTATAGAATACTTTAATGTTTTTACAGTCCCAGCATTTGAAGAAGGCTTTCTCCCTTATGTCTTAAAATTTAGGAATTAATTGGGCTAACTGGATTACCTCTGTCCTGAGACCTGAGCCAGTGAAGTCATCACAGAACACAATTGGACTCCTGCCCTTCAGTTCAAGCTATTTAGTTCAAACTCCATTTCTTCCCTATTTTTGAAATTCTCTCTTTGCTCCTTGCTCTTTCTTCTCCTTCCCAATTCTGTCTTTCTTCTCTCTCTCTCCCTTTCCTCTTTCTCTCTCTATTTCTTTCCACATTTTCTCAAAATCCTAATTTCCACTCCTTGAATTTTAAACTTTCTACTGCTGTGCTATCTGTTTGGTTGTTCTCAGTTTCTGCCCATTGACCACCCCTTTTAAATTTCGGATTTCCTGGTTTTCAGGAGAGATTATAATCTCAAATGTTGTGCTAAATCTTTTAACTCTTTGATGGACAGACCTTTTAAATTCTCAGAAATAATTCTACCAGATTGAATTTGGGTATCTCTACACTGTGGAAATGCAAACTCAAGAATCATATCAAAACCTTCTGGAAGAAATGTTTCTCCTTTTGGTATTGTAATGAGTTAGAATTGCATGTGATTCTTTTATTCTCTCACGTATGCTTTTTGTTAACCTCTTGACTTTATCAGCTTTAATTGTAGACAGTAAAGCTGACTGTACTATTTTGGCACTGTTTCTTGGAAACAATTGAAATGGCTGCATCAAGGATGCAGTACAAACTGTTGGTGGCTTTAGTGTCAAGAATATCTGATAACCCCATTTTTAAGATTTTCTTGTGGTTTGCAAGACAATTAAATAATTCCTCCAAATGTCTGAAATCAGTAGTATCATCTAGTCTTGCAGACATGAAGAGGGCTTGGAGACTAACACAGATTAACTTTAGTGCTATATACTTTCTCTTAGATTCAGCAAATCTTCTTCTGAGGGCAATGCAGTCTTCCTTTTGTTGAGTAGAGTTATACTGATCACTGGAATTTAGCTTCTGAAGTGGTTGAAGTTGTTCAAAATACAACAGAATTTTAAGAGTAAAGCATGCATTTCTGCTCAAAAGTGAAAGTGTTGTCTTTTAATGACATACTGTTGTTCCACATAGTATTCAACAAAAGGGAGACTGCATTGCTCTCAGAAGAACATTTGCTGAATCTAAGAGTTTATCTGTGTTAGTCTCCAAGCTCTCTTTATGTCTGCAAGACTAGATGATACTACTGATTTCAGACATTTGGAGGAATTATTTAATTGTCTTGCAACCACAAGAAAATCTTAAAAATGGGGTTATCAGATATTCTTGACACTAAAGCCACCAACAGTTTGTACTGCATCCTTGATGCAGCCATTTCAACTGTTTCCAAGAAGTAGTGCCAAAATAGACTACTCTGAGGATTCCTTTGGTTTTGAATGGTGTTTTACCTGCTGTTTTCTGTCAGAATATTGCAGTTTCATTCTCTTCAACTAAGGGGTATTTTCAGATAATACAGTAACACTTGCCTCAGTGTCAGCATTGAAATTAGTTGGATGACCATTAACCCGTGTGATCTGTTTCACACCTAATTCAGATGAATAAGCTATTTGAAATAACTGCACAGAGGTTAGGTCCTGTCACCAAGTCACCTTTTATTTACTAGTACACAGTACACTGGCTGTTGCCAGCCAGCCCAGAGTTAGTCCGCAACTGATGAGATTCTAATCTCCTGATTATATATTTTTTTCTTTTATGGTGGTGGCTGCTTGTGCTCAGTGAAAGAAAATAAACTAAAATCCACAAACACAAAGAAGAAACGAAAGGCAATGTCTCCCAGTCAAGGGAACTGTTCCCCCGCAGTACACTGGCTGGGGCTAGCCAGTTTGGAGTCAGTCCTCACCTGAGGAGGTTCTAATCCTGTGATTATATTTTCTTTTCTTTCTTTATTTTCCTTCTTGCAGCTGAATACAGCCCAGTGAAAGAAAACAAACCAAGAAACACAAAAATAAAGAAGAAAATGAAGGCAATGTCTCCCACAGTCAGGGGAGCTTTTCCCCCACAGAACACTGGCTGTGGGCAGCCAGCTTGGAGTCAGTCCTCAATTGAGGAGATTCTAATCTCCTGGTTATGTTGATGAGCCGAGGCTTTCCAGATTGGCCCAGGTTAACAATTTTTATCAAGAACCTCATAGTTAGTGAGGTCAACTTGATTCCAATCTGTACACTATTACACCTAGGAAAGATCAATTCACATATTCTAAACATAGTGTATCCTCAAATAATGATATGTATTCTAATGAAATGATGTCTTGATATTCTACATTTTCTTCCAAAAATCTTATGGTGTTAATCTCTTTGTGCAACTAAGTGTTTTTGGTTCTTTTGTTCAACAGTGTTTTTTGACTTTTGGTCATGCTCTAGAAATATCCAGGTTTCTAATGAAGATTGCATCAGTGGGATAGAGCTGGACATTGCTTCTGTTTGTGTGGTTTATTAACGACACATCTGAAATAGTGAATCATTGCACCAAACGATTAAAATATGTTTTCATCGACCAAGTGGTCCTTTGGTGTTTATGTACTTCAGAAATTTGAGGAAATGTGATGAACTAGGATCATTTTCTATGCCCATCATCATCTCTTGAGCTGTGTTCTGATTTAGGTTTCTATGATTACCTGGATAGGCATTTCAATGTGAGGTCCTGTTTTGATTGTAACATTCCTGAAAGACATGGATCAGAAATTCTGACAACAATTCCATCTCAAATTAGTTCTGATTGTAAATCACAACAATTATAAACTTCTGACAATGTGTAATGATCATTGATAAATTGTTAACAGGTTGTCCTCAAAGCTGTATCCTTCCATTAAATCTAACTCTTTCCAATATATGATTGGAATTTAATGTAAAGTAATTATCAAATGTAATTTTCAAATGCTCTTGCAATAATGTCAAAGGTATCTATCTCTAATAACAAAAACAAAAATTGCTGGAAAAGCTCAGCAGGTCTGGCAGCATCTGAGGAAGGGTCACTTGACCTGGAATATTAACTCTGATTTCTCTTTACAGATGCTGCCAGGTCTGCTGAGCTTTTCAGTAATTGCTGCTTTTGTTTCTGATTTACAGTATCCACATTTCTCTCAGGTACCTGTCTGCTCTCTTACATTCTGTTGTTTTGAAATATGATCAGCTATTGAATACGTAAAATTAGAAAATGTGATCATTTCTTCTTATCTCACTTTCTTCTGTAATCCTGAAGCAGTTTGGTAACAAATGAATTGTCTCATCCATATAGGCAAGTTTGTTTCCCTGTCTGAAGTATCTGTGAACTTTCTAGGCAGTGTCATTTCTTTCTCCATGTCATTGCATTTAACGGATATTATTTCCCTAAGTTGAAATATTTACTTGAAAGACATTACAAGAATTTTCTAATTGTTCATTGGTGTAGCTGATTTTGTGGTTCAGTGTTTTAAATTGTACGATCATTCTTTGCATCAAAATTTTGTCTTCTTCAGCAATTTTGAAGATAATATAATTCATTATTTAATTACTGTAGATGAATGGCTAATAAACCTTTATATTTAAGATGCTTTTTTGTTTCAATTAAGATTAACCCCTCTCCAAGATTTTTGCTGAGATTTTCTTTAATTCCTGTTAATTAACTTTGAATCACTCCTGTAAGTTTCAGAATTATCCTTCTAATTGTGCTGAAGAAAATCAATTGTTTAAATATTGTTAAGCCCTTCCAGTGAGAAAATGTTATAGCTTTACTTTTTCCCAAAATGGAGCAAAATACTGTTAATTCGCACCATTTTCCCCGTCTCCTTAGTGATTTGCGCTTCCTTTTTAACAATATGGATGACTCATGTTTATTTAATCTTCCACTTAGCAATGTTCACACCAGTTTTGATCAAAGTGACTTTGTGTTGTTAGGAAAAATTTCAGCAGTAAAACAGAAAGTTGATTCCCCATAAACATTAAAGTTTTAATAGACTCTTTCTCTGACTTCAATTTTTCTCATATAAGCTGGTTGTCTTAACATTTCAATTAGTGAGTGTCTCTTTTCCAAAAATTTTTTTTCAGCTTTTCTGAATCATTTTAAATTATTTGAACTATGCTCCTTTACTAAATATAGTGATTTATGCATTTTTTTTTAGCTTCCCAACCATACATGTTTGAAATTATACCCTTCATCTCAGGGATTTAACTTCCTTCAGGTGATTTACATTGTCTACTGTATCCTGTATTTGTGACTCCAATTGATCCACTTGTACCTTAGGTGAGACTTGTATGACCCACAGTTTTTTTGTCAAAATCACTATTTTTGACTATTTCTTGCCGTTATAAGCTTTTGGAGGCTGGCTTAGTACAGTTGTCAGTGCTGCTACTCTGTTAACTGTTCATTGCTGTATTCAGAAGAACTGGCTTACTGCACTTCCTTTTAAGCTGTTGAATATTTAAAGACACACTCACAACTTTCATTTTGGATTGTCTTTTCCTCTTCCTTTTCAGATGGCTGTTGTTTGTGTGAAAGTGAAGATTTCTTCAGCTAATAACTATTACTGGAATATTTTATGAGACAGTAGTGCCCACCTATTTTTATCATAGTATATATGACAAAGTTCATCCCTTTGCATGTTTGTGGTTATGTTCACTGGAACCATATCAGGTGCCTTGGGTAGATTTAATAAGACTGATCTTTCTTATTAGTGTAAGTTACTGATTATCATGTGGGGAAGGATACACACCAATGAAGCTTGCAACAGAAAGTAGGCTCAATCTTCACAAATAGAATAGTTACCACATAGTACTTAATAGCTATTTACATTACTGTCTCTTTTAAAACCATCAGGCTCAACATCAGTGTAAGTACAAATTACTATTAACCCTAAACAAGTGTCACTGGATCAGAAACATTGACACTGCTTTCTCTGCACATATGCAGCTGAATTGATGAGTTTCTCCAGCCATTGCTGTTTTTATTACTGTTAACTATGTTGATATCAGCACATGCAATTAGTACTGAAACACAGCTTAGGTCTTGAAACTGAACTGATTAGCTCTAATCCATTATACGTAGGTGTGATGTCCTTTAATGTTTTCAGGTACTAACTGCCTTATAAAACACTACATTGTTCTGCTAATTTGGGATACAAGGTACTTCTTGAATGGACTGGGGGAATACACCAGCTGATACCATATTGGATTCTTCTGCATGCATTTCTTTCCTGAGAAATAGTGCTAAACAACTACATTTCTTTGGTCGACAACAAAGCATTGCATTACCTAACCAGTACATGTCTTTCACTCCAAAACCAACTCCACTTCATTGTCTAATGATTGAGCCACCTATTTTCTGACTCAAAAATTCATACACTGTGGATCCAAAGTTTCAATCTAATGTCAGATGTATTACTAAAGTGTGACAATTTGATATTTAATCATCTGACATTTTTAACATGTGTCACTCAGTCATATGACATGTTTGCAGAATATTTGCTCGCTTTCTCATTAAATATTGCTGGATTTCCATTAGTGGAGTGCTTCAGACTCTAGGAGTCCTATGATAAGTGAGATAATGATTTCATAATATAATTAGTTTTTAAAAATTAATTCAGAATTTGGACAGAAATATAGACAGTTATTATGTGCAACAAAATTGAAATGACCAAAGGATAAAATCTATTCCAAACGGCCCATCCAGACAGTAACTTTATGTCGGATACAAAGAACTTCATTGTTACAACTGGCTGGTTTACCATTACCTCCATATGCCATTAAGTAAACTTTTTAAAAGTATAAAATGTGAAACAAAGGTGCTTTTTTTGTATGAGACTCTCGCACCTTAAACAATGCTCAGCAAATGAACTTACATTAGTTTATGGCGAAGCAGTGCATTTTAATTTTAATGTTATTTCTAGTTACTGGAAACACATGGAGGTAAGTGTTTGTTTCCTCTTTTTTTTATTTTAGAGTAAACCCAGCAGAAAACACATACTTCTTGGTGGACATTTAAAACTCCAAATTATGCCCTATCACATATCATAAGTATGTTTGCAAGGTACGGTGACCAGTTTGGAGCACAGGCTTCTTGGCAGACATAGATTGCCAGATCATTAAAAAAGGCCCCTACTCACATTTTGACAGTCAGAATAACAACTTTGCTCACCAGCTGTAAATTTGCAGGTTGCAACAGTTGAAGTATATGTCTGGAATTTCCTTGGGATTGGGTCCAGTACCACATTTCTGGCAAAGTTATGACAGTGAAGCTGGACAACCTACCAGGCATTTGCTGGCTACTTTTGAAATGGGAAGCAGGGAGTGACAGGGAGAAGACCAAAACCAATATCTTTGGAGCTTGTTTGCCAAAAACGCAGGCATGAACCTGAGGTTTAGGAATATAAAAACAAGAGCGCACTATTCAGTCTCTTAAGACTTCTGCAAATTAATGAAATAATGTTCCTGTAATCCATTTAGAGTCATAGAGTCATAGAGATGTACAGCATGGAAACAGATCCTTCAGTCCAACCCGTCCATGCCCACCAGATATCCCAACCCAATCTAGTCCCACCTGCCAGCACCCGGCCCATATCCCTCCAAACCCTTCCTATTCATATACCCATCCAAATGCCTCTTAAAGGTTGCAATTGTACCAGCCTCCACCACTTCATCTGGCAGCTCATTCCATACACGTACCATCCTCTACATGAAAAAGTTGCCCCTTAGGCCCCTTGTATATATTTCTCCTCTCACCCTAAACCTAAGCCCTCTAGTTCCGGACTTTCCCACCCCAGGGAAAAGACTTTGCCTATTTATCCTATCCATGCCCCTCATAATTTTGTAAACCTCTATAAGGTCACCCCTCAGCCTCTGATGCTCCAGGGAAAACAGTCCCAGCCTGTTCAACCTCTCCCTGTAGCTCAGATCCTCCAACCCTGGCAACCCTGGAGGAACACTGTCTTGTTTTTACTGTATCAGTTGTATATGGCAGAAATGACAAATAAAAGCTACTACTACTGCTACCTCTCCATTTGAGTATTAGGCTGGCATTGCACACACATTGCCCTGGTGGTTAGCCAATGAACAAGCATTAGTCATTTGATTGGTAATCCCAGGCTTGAGATGACAACAAGTCCAGCGTCAGCTGATGCCACAGGAGGTGCTGTCATTGTATTTTAAAAGCTGTCTGCAATATATTTGCTGCTGTCTGAAAAGAGGATTCCTTCCTGCTCTGACAGTCTTGGTTACTGTTGTTCCTGCTTCTTTGGGTTGCTTGGCAAATGCTGCCTTGAATTTCTGCAATGACAGACTTTAGCCATGCCGCTGCATCCTTCAGCAGATGCACAAAGCAACCAAGAAGCTGACCATGAAGGTTACACCAAAGATGGCAGAATGAAGACCAGGCAGCTTCTGTGGGGCAGTAACGTTTTCCTGCAGGTTCTACTGCAGGTTGCAAGGACAAGTCAAAACCTCCACTTTCCCAGTGTTGGGAGGAGGATGGGCCCTGACTAATCAAGCAACCCTGGACAGAGGTTACAGAGGTCACCCCTAGATCCTTAGTTGAGTATCAAACATATATAATTGACCTCATTCAGTCTGCCAAAATGAGTAAACCATCCCTCTCTTCCCTTTGTGCCAGAAATGTGTTAATGCAAAAGGTTTCATCTGGTACTCCAGGAATAATTACTCAGCTGGTGGCAACAGGGTCAGGCTGGCTGCCTCCCAGAATGGCTATGCCATTGCAGTTGGTTAACTGGGTATGCCAATGCTAGAGGGTGGCTTTATGACCTTGGGTATATTTGGCACACAGGTGGCATAGTGCCAATCAGTATGACTAACAATTGGCTGCAAGGAACTTCTTAGGAAGCATAGTTGAGATGAGAAAGTGGGAAGCCCAATCTCTTAAATGTTTATGTTCCTTCATAAACATTAGTTTAAGTTGAAGCAGAGGGATCTTGAGATTCGCAGGAACCCTCAGAGAGCACTGTGTCACAGTCTTTGGAGAAGAAAGCTATACATTTGCAAGTCACGTGCTAAGTTAATTCTTGCAAAAGTCCATTGTCACAATCTGACCAGTGAGGAGACTTGCACAGCAATATCTGTGCATGCACTCTTTCCAGAATAAGGCAGAGCGTGAGTCACATAGGAGCTACTGGAGGTGCCACATACCTCATTCAGAACTCCCCAGCTTGAGGCAGCACTGCAGATTTGAAATGTATTTCCTGCTCTGAATTACATTGTTGCAGTGTGAATCCTATTGACGACCCCAAACAAGAGGCTGGACAATCCCCTCTCTGTAGCGGGAAGTGTTTGGTGATGGCAAGAAGCTATGCCCTTGGTGTAATTTCCATAGAGTGGAACCAGTTTGACCTCATTAACTAAGAGATCACTGATTGGCCCAGGTTAACAATCCCAATCAGGAAAGCCCTGGTGGCTAATTTAACCAGGAGATGTGTTTGTCACTGGCCACCCGGGTGTTTTCCTATCTTCCTGGTGGTGGAATTTGAATAAAGATTCTTGCACTTTGTGTCTTTCACTGTGTCTCACACGTATACACACACACCATGGGTGCTGGGGGAAAAAATAAGCACTACCGCACTTAGGTGGTAGTGTGGGGGTTAAAAAAAATATAGGGATTTTCTTTGATGTGAAGGGCAGTGTTTGTCACTGGCCACTCGGGTGTTTTCCTATCTTCCTGGTGGTGGAAATAGAGAGGAAAAAAAAAATAACCAGGAGATGTGTTTGTCACTGGCCACCCGGGTGTTTTCCTATCTACCTGGTGGTGGAATTTGAATAAAGATTCGTGCACTTTGTGTCTTTCACTGTGTCTCACACGTATACACACACACCATGGGTGCTGGGGATAAAATAAGCACTACCGTACTTAGGTGGTAGTGTGGGGGTTAAATTATAAAATAAAAAAAAAACAAGAATGTTTCCCTGCCCTCCCCAAAAAGAGAAAATAACCAGGAGATGGCTATGTCCGAGCTTGGTGTCCCTGGAGAAGGACCATGCGGTATCTACCAATTCCCTCGAGCGGTTCAGGGAGAGGCGGGCACCGGAGGGAGTGGAGTGCTTTATTTGTCCCTCTAATTCTATTTTGATTTAGTCCCTACCCTCCCCCTCACTGTTTTGATCACACAGCACTGCCCTTTGATGTGAAGGGCAGTGTTTGTCACTGGCCACCCGGGTGTTTTCCTATCTTCCTGGTGGTGGAATTTGAATAAAGATTCGTGCACTTTGTGTCTTTCACTGTGTCTCACACCTGCACACACACACCATGGGTGCTGGGGAACAAAATAAGCACTACCGCACTTAGGTGGTAGTGTGGGGAAAAAGAAAAGAAAAAAAAGAGAAAGGAAAAAAAAGAAGAAAAAAAAATAACCAGGAGATGGCTATGTCCAAGCTTGGTGTCCCTGGAGAAGGACCATGCGGTATCTACCAATTCCCTCGAGCGGTTCAGGGAGAGGCGGGCACCGGAGGGAGTGGAGTGCTTTATTTGCCCCTCCAATTCTATTTTGATTTAATCCCTGCTGTCCCCTTCAATGTTTGATCACATCTCATCAAAGGGCAATGCTAAGGGCACTGCTTGTCACTGGCCACTTGGGTGTTTCTTTGCTTCCTGGTGGTGGAAACTGAATAAAGATTTGCGCACCTTGTGTCTTTCACTGTGTCTCACACCTGCACACACACAACATGAGTGCTGGGGAAAATGTAAGCACTGCTGCAGTTAGGCAGCAGTGGGTGGGGGATAAAACTAAAATAAAATAAAAAAATAAGTAGGTGAATGTCTTCTATGTACTTGTTACTGTTTTGTTATGAAAACTAGTTGAATGGTAGGGTTTGGGGCCTGGCTTTGCCGCTCCTCTCCCTTGTAAAGCTGCTGTTTCTCTGTATACAGCTGTTAATGTTAACTGTTTTGTAAACCGTATATTGCTTAATAAAATATGAAAAAAAAACAAGAGATGAGAATCTCTTCAGTTCAGGTGACTGACTCTGAGCTGGCTGGCCACAGTCAGAGTACTGTGCACAAGAAAATAAAGGGACACTGGCCTCTGTGCAATTACTTCAGTGTCCACTGCTATTAGGGTACGTCAATAATCCAAAGGTTGGATGAGTAGGAGGAACCACCCCTGAGCTGCAAGGGAGGCCATTAGGTTTTACCTGGCAGTTATACAAAGAGGGAGAGGGCCCATCCTGCCACTGGTCATATGGGTATGCCCCTAGCAGAATATTTGACCAGGCATAGCAATACTTACCTTGTAATATGATAAACTTGGGATGGATAATGTGGCATTGAAGAATCCAACAGCTCACTATTATGTACAAACATTACATTCACAGATACATCAGTGCCTGGGCTAAAGTTAAGCTATTCAATTGTGTAGAAAAGCATGATTTCTGTAGCATGCCATGCTTCATGTGATCTTAGTTAAAACAAAGTGTGCAAAATTTCAACTCATGTCATGTGCTGCAATACAATAATGATGACATGATCATGACCTTTAAAGGTACATTGACTGTAAGACATAACTGCAACATCACCTTTTAACCAAAACTAAAAACTTATCCCAAACAGATAAATATGGTTGTACGTCAGCATGCACCACCTATTTAATAATTATGCAGTCAGGTAAAACAGATTTTACAATTCTAACATTTTAACTTCAGCGAAACATGTTGAAAATCACCAACTCATCCTGATCTGCTGATCATACACCCATTTGGGAAGGACTATGTTTTTCTCTGTTGCACCTGCTTAACAATTTGGTTGCTGTCACTCACCACCGCACACAATCATCATCATCAGAGAGTTCTTCCTCTCTCTCTCTCTCTGTGTAATGCTGGTGTGGTGTACACTGGTCTGAGCTGGCTTCTGTTTCTTTGCAACACTATGATCAGTATGACCTTTATATGGGCTGGGCTGATTGCATATGTTGGAATACTTTGCTGGGATTCAATTAGTTGTATTTGTATGGGGGGAAATAGAATCTTCCTCCATTGATGAGGATTAGGTGTTTGACATGCCTAATATACAATGTCATCTACTGCATCTGTTGCACCTGGTGTGGTCTCCTCTACATCGGGAAGACAGGACGCCTTCTTGCAGATCATTTCAGAGAACATCTCTGGGCCACTGGCACCCACCAACCCCACTGCCCCATGACTGAACACTTCAACTCCCCCTCCCACACTATCAAGGACATGCAGGTCCTGGGCCTCCTCCACCGCAAAACTGTTACCACCCAACGCCTGGAGCAAGAACGCCTCATATTCTGCCTTGGGACCCTGCGACCACATGGGATTTCATTGGCTTCCTCATTTCCCCTTCCCCACATTATCCCAGTGCCAAGTTTCCAACTCGGCATCGCCCTCTGGATGTGTCCATCACTCCCCTTCTGACCTAACACCTTCTCCCTCACCTGCATTCACTTATCACTTTCTCAGCTACCTTCCTCCCAACTCCACCCCCTCCCATTTATCTGTCAGCCCTGGCCCACAAGCCTCATTCTTGATGAAGGACTTATGCTTGAAATGTCAATTCTTCTGCTTCTTGGATGCTATCTGATCTGCTGTGCTTTTCCAGCAACACACTCTTGACTCTGGTCTTCAGCATCTGCAGTCCTCACTTTCTCCTATGCCCATTATACATTAATGAATTGTTGAATATCCTCATACAGCCTTGGCCAGTACACATTATCACATACAAGTCATCTTGTACTTCAATATTCATGTGTTCCTGGTGTAACATGGATTTGATATCTCATGTCATGTTTCTAGGATTAGGACTTATTTGTCTTTGAAAGTAATCTGTTGTGATATGACAAGTTCGCCTCTATGTGGACAAAATGAAAAAAAATCGCAGCTTACTCTTAAATAAAGCCAGGCCTTCTCTGGATAACGTTTTGCAGCTTTTTTCGGTTGGTCAGCTTCAGCAGTGCCAATCGCAACTATCCCCACTGGCCCAGGCCAATGTGTACACCCCCTGTAGTTGCATTAGGTATAACACCTGTCCATTTGCTTCTTCCTCCTCATATCCAAGGGCCCAAACACATCTCCCAGGTGAAGCATGCTTTATCTGCACTTCACTCAATCTAGTCTACTGTATACACTGCTTGCAACGCGGCCTCCACTGGGGAAACAAATTGCAGACTAGGTGATCACTTCATAGAGTGTCTACATTCTGTCCATTAAAATAAAAACCCTGAGCTTCCAGTTGCCTGCCACTTTAATACACCATTGTGTTCTCTGGTCAACATGTTGTCTCAGGTTTGCTGCAGTGCAAGCTGGAAGAACAGCACCTCATTATCCACTTTGGAACCCCACAGCCTCTGGACTTAATATTGAGTTTAACAATTTTAGGGCTTGATCAATGCTTTCCCCTACATCCACACACCAGGCCTTGTCATCACAAGGGCAGCGACCACACATGACCCATTGTCAGCCACTAATAGTCCCCATTAGCAGCGATTCATCCCCCCAGATTGACCTTTAACTACACCTTTATCTGTCCAATTCTTTTTCTTGCTTTGGGCTGTATCCCCATTTATCTTTTATTCTCCCTTCAGCCTCTGTATAAAAAAAACCCATCCCTTTCCTAGCTATCATCAATTCTAAAGAAGGATCACTGACCTGAAATCTTCTCTTCACAGATGCTTCCACACCAGCTGAGCTTTTCCATCAATTTCTGTTTTTATGTAACAGATCAACCATATAGATCAAGAGGAATATTTTGGTCTTTGTGTGCGCTGGATACTCTGCTCAGTGTGTCGGACATTCTCATCCTGGATTCTTGGCTTATATCTCATTTCAAACTCAAACTCTTGTAGACTATTGACTGACTTGATTTCATTCATGTGTAGTCAATTCCAGCACCATGGGTGTAGTTTGAATCTCATGAATTGTCAGTACGCTGAGATCTATGTATATTGGTAGTCCTGCCTCTGATGGGCAGATTGTTCCCTCAATGGTGGAAGAACCCAGTATATTAGTGCAAAAAAAAGGCTGAAGCATTCGCAGAAATCTTCAGCTAGAAATACCCAATGGATGATTCATCTCGACCTCCTTAAATTTAGATTTATTGTCACATGTATATAAAAATACAGCGAAAATTGTTTTTTTGCCTATTATGTGTGAAGTGTCACCATGTTCTGGCACCATCTTCAAACACAGAATATAATGCAAGATTTTATTACAAAAGAGTTCATCTTTCTCTCTTCTTGTTTCTCCTCTGCTGCTCCTCCAGTCGCTGCTGGGTTTCGGTAATGGGCTCTTGAGTCTTGGTTGCAGGCCTTGAGATTAACAATATGGAAAATTTGCTCACCCTCAGCAGTTAGCCTTTCACTTGGTTGACCCTGAACTTGTTTGAAGTGCTTGCATTTGTGCACCGTATTAATACTTTCTTGCTGTTGGTGTTATTGTACTATTTCATCGGTCATCTTTGTTTTTCTCCAGAGGTCGAGCTTGTCTTTGGGAAAGAAAAGATAGGGTAGATAGAAATAACCTATTTCCATTGTTTGGGGATTCTAGAACTAGGGAGGCTCATGGGTCTAAAAATTGGGACCAGTTTGTTCAGGAGACATGTCAGGAAACATTTCAACACACGAATGGCAGTGGATTCTCGATCAGTTGTTAATTCTACATTGAAGACAAATAATATTTTGTTAAGCAAAGATATTAATAGATATGGAGTTAGGCTACAAATCAGTCATGATCACATTGTAAAGGGACCAGGCTTGAGAGGATGAATAGGAGAAAGTGAGGGCTGCAGATGCTGGAGACCAGAGTTGAAAAGTGTGGTGCTGGAAAAACACAGCAGGCCAGGCAGCATCCGAGGAGCAGGAGAATCGACGTTTTGGGCATAAGCCCTTCTTCAGGAATGGATGAATACCTTACTCCTGTTCCTAAGTTCCTATGTCATATATCAAAAAAAATTGGACAGCTTTTAAGTAGGTTCAACAAACTGTATCTGTTACAAATTCTAATGGTTTGTTGACCATAGTAATAGTGTTGACTGTACCTGAAGCATGTAATTACTGTTGGCCTCTTACTCAGTCTTTATATTTCCATCTATCCTCATGTACTGCATCAATGATGTGCCCTTTTTTTCTTGCCCAGAAGATCCTTCCTCAAAGAAAACTAACTCAGTGAGCCTCTCTGATGTTTTCTGTCTGGAAAGGTCTCACTCAGACCCTTTGTCACAGTGTCTTCCAACAAACTGGTCAGTAGACTCTCAGATTTGTTTCCTATTTGACATAAGATGGAATATGTAAAAGATCAAGTTAATTCTTACCTTGAACTGATCTTCAAGAACATTCCAGATCTTTTCTCGATCATTCTGATTGTCAGCAGGAAGACAGGATATGTTAATTCTGTGAAGTCCCTCCTTTTCAGAGCTCTCTTCTTTGACACATCTATTGCTTGATCTGTAAAATAGAATGTCATGTAATGTTTTCACAGCTGTAACTTTATAATTGTTTCGCTGGATACTCAGTCCATAATTATGCATTTGCCTTCCGTTTCTCTTTCCAGGCCAATTTCTTTTAAATGGAGAGTGCAGTGCAGATTTTTGTCTATTTTGTTAACTTGTTTATTTCTTTTTTTAATTCCCTGTTTTTCTTAGACTCCCCTTAACTTACCATGTTACTATTCCTTTGCTGGCTGTAGTCCATTTAAAAGTTTTGTTGAAGAATTATAGGCTTGTAGTTTAAGAAGTTCAGGCTTCCAGTTGTTGTATTCTGCCTATGGGTGGATTCATTGCCAGATAAGGAGTAATGACATCACACAAGTGTCCTTCTGACTTTCTGCTGATTGGGGAAAGGAAAAGGTAACTCCTTATAATATTGAAAACTGCTTTGTTTTGTGTTTAGAAGCAGTAATTTTTCCTATGAGTGCTTTCAAGTTGTCTTGTCAGGACTATTTAACTATAATCTGTTTTCAAATCTGAACAACTGTCAGTTTTTTTAATAGGAGAGAATGAGACATAGAGTACTCACTACACTTGTGTACAGCTGTGCAGCCTACAGTTTTGATTAGATTAGATTAGATTACTTACAGTGTGGAAACAGGCCCTTCGGCCCAACAAGTCCACACCGACCCGCCGAAGCGTAACCCACCCAGACCCATTCTCCTACATTTACCCCTACACCTAACACTACGGGCAATTTAGCATGGCCAATTCACCTAACCTGCACATTTTTGGATTGTGGGAGGAAACCGGAGCACCCGGAGGAAACCCACGCAGACACGGGGAGAACGTGCAAACTCCACACAGTGAGTCGCCTGAGGCGGGAATTGAACCCGGGTCTCTGGCGCTGTGAGGCAGCAGTGCTAACCACTGTGCCACCGTGCCACCCACACCTACTTGTCTTGATATGCCCACTTCAATAGCACAATTGGCCTCTGGCAAGAGGGCCACCTTCTACCTTTCGTGTACTTAGAAAGTAGTTTGTGACAGGAAAATAACAGGTACTTCAGTTGCGACAATTTACTTTATATGTTCTAGCTCGTTCCCAGGTAAATGTTTGTCATCTGTTTCTCGTCGATGTGGGATACATCTTTTACTTTCTGTTGTGTTACACATTTAACACAGAAAAACTGGCTGAGGAGCTGGTGTATGGAAGAAGGATTCACATTTTTGAATCATTGGAATCTCTTTTGGGGTAGAAGTGACCTGTACAAGAAGGACGGATTGCACCTAATTGGAAGGGAACTAATATACTGGCAGGGAAATTTGCAAGAACTGCCTTGGAGGATTTAAACTAGTAAGGTGGGGGAGGGGGGTGGTGGGACCCAGGGAGATAGTGAGGAAAGAGATCGATCTGAGACGGGTACAGCTGAGAACAGAAGTGAGTCACACAGTCAGGGCAGGCAGGGACAAGGTAGGACTAATAAATTAAACTGCATTTATTTAATGCCAGGGGCCTAACAAGGAAGGCAGATGAACTCAGGGCATGGTTAGGAATATGGGACTGGAATATC
Source organism: Chiloscyllium plagiosum (assembly GCF_004010195.1). Lineage (NCBI taxonomy): Eukaryota > Metazoa > Chordata > Chondrichthyes > Orectolobiformes > Hemiscylliidae > Chiloscyllium > Chiloscyllium plagiosum. The sequence continues at coordinate 36,321,504 of NC_057728.1, read as the reverse complement.
ATAGCAATTACGGAAACATGGCTCAGGAATGGGCAGGACTGGCAGCTTTATGTTCCAGGATACAAATGCTACAGGAAGGATAGAAAGGGAGGCAAGAGAGGAGGGGGATTGGCATTTTTGATAAGGGATAGCATTACAGCTGTGCTGAGGGAGGATATTCCTGGAAATACATCCAGGGAAGTTATTTGGGTGGAACTGAGAAATAAGAAAGGGATGATCACCTTATTGGGATTGTATTATAGATCCCAAATAGTCAGAGGGAAATTGAGAAACAAACTTGTAAGGGGATCTCAGCTATCTGTAAGAATAATAGGGTAGTTATGGTAGGGGATTTTAACTTTTCAAAAATCGACAGAGAGAGGTGGTGGAGGGTTGTTTTTCAGAATGGAGGCCTGTGACCACTGGAGTGCCACAAGGATCAGTGCTGGGCCCTCTACTTTTTGTCATTTACATAAATGATTTGGATGCAAGCATAAGAGGTACAGTTAGTAAGTTTGCAGATGACACCAAAATTGGAGGTGTAGTGGACAGCGAAGAAGGTTACCTCAGATTACAACAGGATCTTGACCAGATGGGCTAAAGGGCTGAGAAGTGGCAGATGGAGTTCAATTCAGATAAATGTGAGGTGCTGAATTTTGGGAAAGCAAATCTTAACAGGACTTACACACTTAATGGTAAGGTCCTAGGGAGTGTTGCTGAACAAAGAGACCTTGGAGTGCAGGTTCATAGTTCCTTGAAAGTGGAGTCGCAGGTAGATAGGATATTGAAGAAGGCGTTTGGTATGCTTTAGGGGTGACCTTATAGAGGTTTACAAAATTATGTGGGGCATGGATAGGATAAATAGGCAAAGTCTTTTCCCTGGGTTGGGGAAGTCCAGAACTAGAGGGCATAGGTTTAGGGTGAGAGGGGAAAGATATAAAAGAGACCTAAGGGGCAACTTTTTCACACAGAGGATGGTACATGTATGGAATGAGCTGCCAGAGGATGTGGTGGAGGCTGGTACAATTGCAACATTTAAGAGGCATTTGGATGGCTATACGAATAGTAAGGGTATGGAGGGATATGGGCCAGGTGCTGGCAGGTGGGACGAGATTGGGTTGGGATATCTGGTCGGCATGGATGGGTTGGACCGAAGGGTCTGTTTCCATGCTGTACATCTCTATGACTCTATAACTACATGGTCATACCACAGGTGGTTCAGCTGATTGTGTGAAGGAAGTTGCAGTTAATCAGGCTACACATGCACGAGATTTTAAAAAGTGAATTTTATATGATAATATTGAATTGAATGTGCAAGTCAACTCCAAGACACATGTTGTAATGTGCCAAATCCATCATTCATTTCATTGGAACTGTGAATTTTATTCTTCATTTTATTATCTTCTACTTGTCCTTTACTGCTTCAATCAATCCATATCAAGCTGTATGGGCCATACCATTTTCATGGCAACTAGAAAGTCTGGCCTGTGGATGTCTAACAGTGTAGTGCGCCCCTCCCTCTTCCCTCAGATAAACTAATTTCAGTTACCAAACCAAACTATTTTTCAATGACTAACAGAACATGAATCTATTTTTGAATCCTTATGTATTATTTGGCCTAAACCAAACTTGTTCTCATTTAATAGCAGCCTCACTCAAATCTAGTTTTATATTTCATGCCTGAACAGTGAGCGGGCCTGCCTTTTGAAAGTCATAAAACCTTCTGCCTGCTTAAGAAGGCATTATAGATCTCATGACATTATTTGAGGAAGGGCAAAAACGTTTTCCTAATATCTGGTTGTTCTTTATCCCTCGAAAAATGCCACCATTTGTAGGTTGCCTTTACGCATTTGTTGCAATTTTTTGGGCTCTGTTATAAACAAATTAACTGCCATATTTACATAGGTTGTTACAGACATAGAGATATACAGCATGGACACGACTCCTCAATCCAATTCATCCATGCCAACTAGATATGCTAAATTAATCTAGTCCCATTCGCTAGCTTTTGGCCCATGTCCCTGTAAACCTTTCCTATTCATATACTCATCCAGATACATTTTAAATGTTGTTATTGAACCAGCCTCCACTACTTCTTCTGGCAGCTCATTCCATACATGCACCACCCTCTGTGTCAAAATAGTTGTCCCTTATGTCCCTTTTAATATTTCTGCTCTCACCTTAAACTTAGGTCATCTAGTTTTGAGCTCTCCAACCCTGGGGAAAAGACCTTGGCTGTTCACTCTATCCATACCCCTAATGATTTTGTAAACCTCTATAAGCTCACTCCTCAGCCGCCGACACTCCAGGGAAACCAGCTCCAGCCTATTCAGCCTCAGCCTGTAGCTCAAAACCTCCAACCCTGGCAGCATCCTTGGTAAATCTTTTCTGAACTATTTCAAGTTTCACAGCATCCTTCCTATAGGAAGGAGACCAGAATTGAATGCAACATTACAAAAGTAACCTAAGCAATGCCCTGCACAGCTGCAACATGATCCCCTAACTTCTATGCTCAATGTACTTATCAATAAAGACAAGGATATCAAACACTTGCTTCACTATCCTGTATACCTGCCATTCCAGTTTCAAAGAAAAATGAACCTGCACTCCAAGGTCCCTTTGTTGAGCAACACTCCTCAGGATCTTACCATTAAGTGTATGAGTCCTGCCCTGATTTGCCTTTCCAAAATGCAGCACCTCATATTTATCTAAACTAAACTCCATCTGTCACTTCTAGGCCCACTGGCCCATCTGATCAAGATCCCATTGTACTCTGAGGTAACCTTCTTTACTGTCTGAAACACCACCAATTTTAGTGTCATTTGCAAATTTACTAACTGGACCTCCTATATTCATATCCAAATCATTTATTTAAATGACAAAAAGCAGTGTATCCGACCCGATCCTTTTGGCATACCACTTGTCACAGGCCTCCAGTCCGGAAAGTAACCCTCCACCACTACCCTTTGCCTTCCACTTTCAAACTCGTTCTGTATTCAAATGGCTTGTTGTCCCAGTATTCCATGTGATCTAACCTTGTAAACCAGTCTCCCATGGGGAACTTTATTAAATGCCTTAGTGAAGTCCATATAGATCATATCCACCATTCTGCCTTCATCAACCCTCTTTCTTACCTCTTCAAAAAACTCAATTAAGTTAGTGAGTTCCCATGCTTAAATCCATGTTGACTATCCCTAATCAGTCCTTGCCTTTCCAAATATAAGTAACTTTTTTCCCTTAGGATCCCCACCAACAACTTGCCCACCACCAAAGTCAGGCTCACGGCTCTATGGTTCCCTGGCTTTTACTTACTATCTTTGTTAAATAGCCAACTTACAGTCTTCTGGCACCTCACCTATGACTATCAGTAATATAAATATCTCAACAAGGGGCCCAGCAATCACTTCCCTAACTTCCCACAAAATTCTATGGTACACCTGATCAGGTTGCGGAAATTAATCCATCTCTATGCGTTTTAAGACATCCAACATGTCTTTCTCTATATTATGGACACTTTTGAGGTGTTGCTATTTATTTCCGCATGTTCTCTATTGTTCATATCTCTCTCTACATTCAACGCTGATGCAAGATACTCCCCCATCTCCTGTGGTTCAACGCATAAGTGGCCTTGCTGATCTTTAACGGGCCCTATTGTCTTCCTAGTTACTCTTTTGTCCTTAATGTATTTGTAAAAATCTGTTTGGGTTCTCCTTAACCACATTTGCCAAAGTTATCTCATGTCCCCCTTTTGCCCTCCTGATTTCCCTCTTAAGTATACTTCTACCGCCTTTATAATCTTCTTGGCTTTCACTTGATTCCTTCTGTCTGTACCTGACGTATGCTTCCTTCCTTTTCTTGACCAAAACCTCAATTTCTTTAGTCATCCAGCATTCCCGATATCTACCAGCCATGCCCTTCAACCTAACAAAAAAACACTGTCTCTGGACTCGTGTTGTCTCATTTTTGAAGGGCTCCCACTTCCCAGCTGTCCCTTTACCTGCGAACTTTTGCCACCACCCCAATTAACTTTTGAAAGTTCTAGCCTGATACCATCAAAATTGGCCTTACTCCAATTTAGAACTTTAACTTTTAGATATGATCTATTCTTTTCCATTATTATTTTACAACTCATAAAATTATGCTCACTGGCTTCAAAGTGCCTCCCCACTGAAGCACAGTCACCTGTCCTCCCTTATTTCCCAAGAGTAGATCAAATTTTGCTTCTTCTCTAGTTAGTGCATCCACATCATGAATCAGAAAATTATCTTGTACACACTTAACATATTCCTCTCCATCCAAACCCTTAACTCTATGGCAGTCCCAGTCTATGTTTGGAAAGTTAAAATAACCTATCATTACCACCCTATTATTCTTACAAATAACTGAGATTTCCTTACAGATTTGCTTCTCAATTTCCTGCTGACTATTGGGGTGGGAAGGGGACGCTATAGTACTATCCCAATAAGGTGATCATCACTTTCTTGTTTCTCAGATCTATCCAAATAACTTCCCTGGATGTACTCCCTGGAATATTTTCCCTCAGTACAGCCATAATGTTATCCCTAATCAAATCACCATTCTCCCTCCTCTCTTGCCCCCCTTTTCTATCCTTCCTACAGCATCTATATTCTGGAACATTAAGCTGCCAGTCCTATCTATCCCTGAGCTAGGTCTCTGTAATTGCTATGATATCCCAGTCCCATGTTCCCAACCATGCCCTGAGTTCATCTGCCTTCCCTGCTGGGCCTCTTGTATTGAAATAAATGCTGTTTAATTCATCAGTCCTATCTCCTTCACTGCTTTGTTGCTGCCTGCCTTGACTTCCTAACTTGCTCCTTTTCCCAACTGCACCAGTCTCAGACTGATCTCTTTTCTTACTATGTTCCTCAGTCCCAACCCCCCCCCCCCCCTTTTCTAGTTTAATTCCTCCTGTATAGCTCTAGTAAATCTTCACACTAGTATATGAGTCCCCTTCCAATTCAGTTGCAACCTGCCCTTCTTATACTGGCCATTTCTACCTCAGAAGATATTCCAATGATCCAAAAATGTGAAGTCTTCTCCCCTGCACCAGCTCCTCAGCATTCACATAATCTAACGTCCTAATCCTACCTTCACTAGCTTGTGGCATCAGGAGTAATTCAGATATTACTACCTTCAAGGGCCTACTTTTTAAATTCCTGTCTAACTTTCTATAATCTCTCCTCAGAATATTGTTCTTTCTCTTCCTACATCATTAGTTCCAATGTGTATAACATCATCCTGCTGGTGCCTCTCCCCTTGAGAATATTCTGCACCATCTCCAACATATCCTTCAGTTTGGCACAGGGGAGAAAACACACCATTCTGATGTCTTGTTGTTGACCACAGAAATTGTGCCTCTGATTAGAGAGTCCCCAATCACAATTGATCACTTGGAACCTGACGTACACCTTGTGACATGAGAGCCAGTCTCAGTACCAGAAAGCTACCTGTCAATGCTCCACTCCCCTAAGAGTCCATCATCCCCTACATTTTCCAAAACAGTATACATGTTTGAGATGGGGATAGCCACAGATGACCCCTCCTACCTTTCCTAAAGGTAATCCGTTTACTTGACTGTATCTGCATTTTTCTACCTTACTGAAACTGCCATCCATCACACCCCTTAGCTCCTGTAAAGTCCTCTTTGCCTCTAACTGCCTCTCCGAATGATGTTCTAGAGATAAGAAAATTGCTACAGAAGTTTATACAGTTAGCTTTTTAAGACCTTATTATTTCCAGTAAGACAAATAGAAATACTGAATTTGACATGCTTCAATGGTGGAAGAGTCATTTGCATCATTTTCCTTTCCTCATATAGTGCTAAAACAGCATTCAATGCTTCACTTGTCAAACTACTAGAAATTGGCAAACTTCATCCAATAAGGACAATTGAAGTGACACACCAGTTAATGCTGGCATTCACAAGTATCACCTTCGAGGTGGGTTTTTCCCTGCAAGCCAATGGCCTTCCTTGATCAATTTCAAATAAAAACAAAACACAATTGCTTCTGGTATTTGGCCAGTGGTATTTGAACACAATGTTGAACTATTGCAATACCCAAAGTGTTTATCAAAAATATTAAGTAATAATATTTCACACGTTTATGTGTTTAATAACTTTCAGGGCTATTGAAGGCAAGGCAGTTGCACCCTCAAATGCCTAGAATAGAGCTGAAGGCAGAATGGTCTTTGACTATTCTATGATTTTATGAGGTGCTGTGTTTGATCAGTAGTTATCTAATATAAAGTACTTGAACAAAGAGAAGTGCATAAGGAATATGTTTTAAATAAATTATGAAAACCTTTCTTTCCATATAACCATTGATTCATTTGTTAGTCATATTTGTCATGCAGCTGCGTTTTGTTAGCATGCAGACAAATAAGTTAATATCCCTAAGGTGCTTCCTCAGCCCCGCTACATATATTAAGCTAGAAAACAATGTACTATCTGAGTGCATAGTACTTCATTGCCTTTGAGTTTCTGAAGTTAGTAAACATCTTATAATCACTGAACGACACTATAATCTGTACAGGAATCTGATAAATTTACATTTTCATCTTTGTTTAAAAGTTAGATGTCTGTGCTTTTTATCATATGGAGGAAATTGTACACCTGCAAGGACATTTACCATAAAACTGAGTTGATGCATAGGAGTGTGGTGGCCAATCAATTAGTGCCAGAATGCAAGACAATAAAATGCTTTTGTGGTGAAATTTTACTCCTGGCTTTTGGACCCTGATATTGGGGCAACCTTCAAGTTGTCCAATTAAGGTTCGCGGTGTTGTTGGCCCAATCAAAGAAGCAGATATTCTGAAGCTTCAGTAGCATCACTGGAAGAGGGAAAGCCTTCTGGGGTGATTATTGGCTATCTTCCTGGATCAGAATCCCCTCTGTCTAAGCGACATGGCCTTCAGTTTCAATGACACCTGGGCAACTGCTGGGAGAGACTGCCCCCATGAAATGCAACCTCCCACATAGCGAGGGCAACATCACATTGACAAAGCGCTGGTAGCCACATTAAATAGCCCCTAATATTGTGAATTTGCTGCCTTTGTCCTTGGATTGGGCAGTACTTTTTAAATCTAGCCAATGCTGGGATAATATCCTGGTGATGGATTGCTCCAGTGAGCTGTTTTTGCATTGTTCCTCAATGATTTTGCTGGCACACCTTTTCTGCCAGACTGATTCCACGGGGGCATTAAAGTTCTGCAAAATGTCTTGGCATCGAAGCTAATGTATGTTGAAACTAGAACCCTATCCAAAAACACTTGAAATGCATAAGTCTTACCTGTGAGCCCTGTGAAAATTTCCAAATTATCAGTGTTAATAGGACTCAGTAAATAATTACACATTTCTATGGCAATATTGGGTGGGAGAATCTTTGAAAGAGACTGACAATGGCTCAGAATATTTTGTAACTGGATAAGGTATGGCATCTGCATTCTTTGAACTTTCTCTTGTCTATGATTTGTTTTGTGATATTAACTGCTGGAAGTGCAAAATGGAAGCAACACAGCCATTTCTACAAGGTACCTGGGATTTGAATGAACGAGGCAAGCAAATATTTAACTCCTTAACCAATCACTGGAAGTATTGCGAAATTAACAGCTTGAGATCAGAACAAGAAATTGTCAGATTTTGTGAATATTCTCAATATCAGATACAGTGAGAGATTAAAAAATTGAAAGAAAGATTGAATTGAGAGAGAGTAAAAAAAGACTGAAACAGAACAAGAAGTTGTAGCTAAAGGATATGTCAACATGAAACTTGGTAGCAAGTTTACTTTGTATGTACGATACAGCTATAGGAGATTCCTGATTTTCAATTAATCTGATTGGGGGCATCCACAAGATGTTACTTTGTGAAGCTGATGGCAGAAGGTTGCATCTTTGGCTATGTGATTTCTGTGCTGTGATATTTCTGCCTAAAAAGGCAGTGAGCTTATTAATCCCTCTATTACTTTGACATCAATGTTATCATCAATATTACAGAGAACACAACATAAATTAAAAGGATAAAATGTAAAGCAGCACCCTGTAACTACAATTTGACTGGTATGTAGAACAGTCCATAGCTTTGCATGGTAGTTCGTGCTAAACAAATTAGAAACCCCTTTAGCAGAAAACTAATATACACCTTGTTTATAGGTTCACCATTAGAAGTGACATTTCACTGAATTTACTCCTTGTTCCATAATTTAGATTCTTATCAGTGAGTTTCTGCTCAGACTCTCTCCGAATGGCACAGCTTTGATTGGGAACTCAACATGTGGAGGAATGTGGCCAGAACCCAAGTCTTATCAGTCAACGCAGTGTAGGATGGTGCTATAATCTGCTGTAGTGTTGTAAATACATGGATATGTTTATGGAGTTGAATTGCTCCATTTATAGTCAAAAAATTTGACTTAAAAGAAAAGTGTTATTTGGAACAAGAGTTAACATTCTCAACTATTTCCCCCAGTTATACAATTCCTCTAAACACCGTGGGAAACTCAGTCAATTGCAGCATTTGATCAATTAAAATATTGTTACTAAGATTGCAAGACTCAACAACTGAATTCCCTCAGTTTAGTATGTCATTGCTAAAGAGTTGCCAATGCTCACTTTAAGAAAGTTAGATCATTATATTAAACTTTGGTATTGAACTCATCAAACAATATAATCACCATGACACCACTGTCTATTTTCAAGCAAGCTTTATCAACTGGAGCTATTATTCAAAGAACTTTGGTCAGCTGTGAGTTTCCACAGTTGTTCCTATTCCAAGCAACACCACTGTACATCGTAACTGATTCTGCATGCTCGAAGACAGCTCAGGCTGTGGTGGCTGCTGAGTCACTAGCCTGGAATGTAGCACATAGAAACTGGGAATAGCTGTATTAAGAGTCAACTACTTCACATTGAGGGGCGGAACCAAAACATAAAATTGTCTACATTTTATTAGCATCTGTTTTTCTTCAATTGTGTTCTTGTTAACGATAGCCAGAAGGGAATTTCTAGTTAGCAGAGGTATTTAAGTTGCCAAGTTGCATACTCTCACTGCAGCACCTATCATGACTAAACAATCTATAATCTTCTGCCTATGAAACCTCATTGCTGGCTTGACAACTATTTTGTGTACATTTGCCATTTGCTGTATAGCTGCAATGCCTCGTGTACCTTGATTATATTTCACTGAAGTGGAAGGTTTACTCACTGCTAGGAAATAACACGCTAATCCAAAATACAAGTAACTCTTAGGGTTAATTTTGATTGATCAGACTTATGTAGAGCAGAATCCCATCAGGACCTATGGGTGATGGTGGAAAATGTGACAGAAACACATGAAAACTCCAGCAAGGTCTATCTCGATGTTGACAATAACTCATCTTTTACCAAAGAGGTAAATTTCTTACAGCAGCGTGTTACCTATTAAGGGGGGATTATTACTTTAAAGTGACCTTAATAATTACTCTTCTCACCTCATTAATGCAGCTGTCTATCATATCATCTGCTATGTACAGACTAGACGATAAGAATTCTCAACATGAAAGTCAGACCGGGTATCTGGCATCTTTCGTGTGTTGCTGGTTCCAAAGGCTCTCCATGTTGGTCACCAAAGAAAAGCATCTCCGGACACAATTAGTGGACTGCAGCCATATGCAACCCATGCCCTTGAACATCCACATCCAATAATTGCTAACTTCTCACGATCCTCAAGGCATCTCTCTGATCCACTTGCAGAACACTTAGGAAGTAGGAACAGCATTGCAGGGTAGCTAGCATTAAAGGGCAGCTGCAAGAACATATGCGTGCAAATACAGGCACCCAGCTCAGGACCAGGCTGCATCTCAGGACAACTCACTTACTTACTAAGTGTTCACTCATCTAATGCCTACATATATGCTCACAACACCCTTGCCTTGCCTTGTCCTGCTTTACCCATTGGTACAATCACACGGCCAGGCAGCTTGTCCTGCTGGTCAGTGATCCTCAGTCGAGGATGTGGACATGTTGCTGGACAGCTATGTCAATCTTAAACCTGCACTATGTGCCAGCAGCTTACATAGCAAACACATTGTGCATGCAGCAAGCAAATGGCCACATCTCAAAGGCTTTGGGGACTAGAGCTCACCAAATTTGAGACCTTTGGCTATGAGGATCAATGGCTGGGCCATGGAGTACAAGTCTGCATGCATATCTAGCAGACACTGATTGTGCTGGATAAAAGCAAATTATTGGCGATACTGGAATCTGAAACCAAAAGAGAAAATGCTGGAAAATCTCAGCAGGTCTGGCAGCATCTGTAAGGAGAGGAAAGAGCTGATGTTTCGAGTCTAACTGACCCTTTGTCAAAGCTCCTGATTGTGCTGGACCTGGCTCTCCATGGCATAGCTGCAGTCCTGCAGCCTCTGTGAGGGCCATTGCTTCTCACATACCTCCCTGCTGCTCCTTACACAGTCTGACAAAGTCCATGATTTCTGGCTGAACAGGGTCCTCTCTTGCCTGGTGTTGAGCAGGTTTCTGAGCTGAGCAGTCCTTACCAGTGGCCTGGGTGCTTCTTCTCCTTGGCTGCCTATGGAGCTGTCCCAGTGAGGTGCTCACCAGTGTGTGCTCCCAAATGTTTTTTTTCCACTGAGGTGTCAGTATCTGGGCCAGTGGGGACTGGGATGCAGGAGGCTGCCTGGCTGATGCAGCTTCTGAGGCCTTGAAACTCTCCATCAGAAGTTGAGGGGACCCCTTCTGGCAGATTTCAGATGAGTTGTAATGATCCCATTGGCACCTGCAAGGCATCATGGATATCATTTAAGAAGTAGTATGTAATGAATGTCATTGACAGTGGGTTACTGTGAGAGTTACAGTGGAGTGGAGAGTGATATTTATTCAGGTGGCAAAGCAGAGTCATCTCATCCACGACAAGGAGAGAATTCTGTCCCTCACAGGAATGGTCTTGCCCTGTGACAGATAGGATTCCCTCCTCATAGGAGTGAGGAGCCTGATATTGGACAGGCTTCCACCTATACGGTATGATTTGACTTGATTTGATTTATTACTGTCATATGTACCAAGATGAAAAATATTGTTTTGCGTGCTCGCTAGACAAATCATAGATTTCATAAGGACATCAGAGTAATAGAACAGATTGGAGAATACAGTGTTACAGCTACAGAGAAGGTGCAGAGAAAGATCGACTCTAATGCATGAGAGGCCCATTCATAAGTCTGATAACAGCGGGGATGAAGCTGTTCTTAAATCTATTGGTACGATCTTTCGAACTTCTGTATCTTCGCCGAAGGAAAAGAATGGAAGAGGGAATAACCAGAATGGGGAAGGGGACAGGGAATGGGCTGTCTTTGATTATGTTCGCTGCTTTTCAGAGGCAGTGGGAAGTGAAGATAGAGTCAATGGAAGGAAGATTGGTTTTTGTGATGGCTCTTTTTCTCTTGTTCTAAGCTGTTTTCTCCTGTAATCAGAGAAAAGGAGGAATTGAGAGCTGTGAAAGTAGCTGATGCAGTTTTTGGTGGTGGTGCAGTAGTTGAAACATGGTGAGATCGCCTGATATATATTATATATGTACGTGTGTGTGTGTGTAGGAGTGTCTGTAGGAGTATCTGTGTGTGTATCTGCGTCTGTGGAATGTGTCTGTGTGTGTGTGCATATTGGAGTGTCTGTGTCTGTAGGTGTGTATGTGTCTGCAGGAGTGTCTGTGTGTGTGCACGCGTGAGTGTGTGCGTGTGTGTGCCTGCAGGTGTGTATGCGAGTGTGTCTGTTGAAGTGTCTGTGTGTGCATGCATGTGTGTCTCTCTCTGTAGGAGTCTCCGTGTGTGTCTGTCTGTTTGTGTGTCTGTAGGAGTCTTTGTGTATGTGGGTGCGTGTCTGTCTGTAGGAGTGTCTGTCTGTCTGTGAAGTGTGTGTTTGTGTGTGTGTTGCGGTTGGGGGGAATGACACTAAATGAGTGAAGATGCTGCAGACAATAGTGAGAGTTGCAGAGCATGAGCCTTGGTGGGAGGTGGATGTTGTAGATAAGACAGACTGATGTAAGGTAGCCTGGCAGAGTGGAAAAGGTAATTGATCTTCTTGAGGCACAGCTAGCCATTCCTCTGGACAGCAGAAACACCACTGATCTAGATTCTGACCTTAGATCAGACTCTCAGGGTCTGGTGGCCTGGCCTGCTCAGTCAATCCTTTGTGAAGTGGCCTTTCTCTGGACCACTCTGTACAGCACAGTTTCCAGATCCTTGTGAAAGAATTACTATGCCATTTTCCTCTTCTTTGACATCTTTAGACCCGCTGTCTATCTACGGCAGAGCAGCGATGGAATGCTTACACTCATCGGAGCCCTTTAAGGATGGTACAGGTATCGGGTTTAGTGCCTCTCAGTGAAAATCCAGTGAGTAGTGAGTTCTTCTGAGAATAGTGAGTACTAGAATTGGGCTGGATTTGAGCAGGAGGAGTTTATGGATGAAGAAGGTGATTATTGAGGTAGGTTTATTAACGTGCAATGAGTGATCTTGCTAGAGTTTGCTGAGAGTAATCCTCCATAAAACTCGATGAACCTGATATTAAGCTTAAAAGAAATTGACCCATAGCTTCTATGTTAGATAGGATAGAAAATTAACTGATAAATTTTTAATACAAATTTCAAAAGGTGTCTATGCAATGCAACCGTTTGTCTAACTTCTTTTTTGCTAAACGTTAAGAACTTTGTATTTCACCACTGCCACAAGCTCTGCTCCCTCATTGCTGACTCCATGTTCCTTCTCAGTGACCATCTCAATCTGAAGCATAATTTTTGACTCCCAACCTCAAATCTTTGCCATCATCTCTACGAATCCATATGTTCATAAGTTAGTTACCTCTAACTTCAACAATGCCAATATGTTCACACATTGTTCCCTATACTCCATGGATTGCTCATCATCCAAATTGTGCTGATGAATTCTATCTTCCTCAAAATCCTTTTCACCCATCATCTAGTCCTCCCTAATTGACATTTGCCGTCTGGTCCACGTCATACTTCAAAGCCTTGTCCTGTATATTTAAGTGCCTTCACGGATCCTGCCCTCCCAATGTTCATTTTCCTTGGATTTGTCTGAAACTGCTTCACCCCCGTGCTTCGAAAACTATGTAAACAAAATTCATTGATGTAAAACACACTAAAAATGACCACAGCTGTAGTTTCCTATCTATTTTCTAAAGAGTTTGTTTTCTTTACTTGCACAAAATACCTTTCAAAAACTACTTAACCGGCTCCAAAGTGCTTTATGGGCCATATAGATGCAGGTAATTTTGTTATTTAAAGCTGTACATACAAAAAGCTGTATCACAGAAGTTTTAGATATATAAATTGATGGATTGTATTTTTAAGTCACACATTGTTGTGAAGCTTAAGCAAAGATGAAAATGATTAACTATCCCCTTTTATGGTCATGCTTGTCCTTTCTGCTGAAGTGGAGATTCTTTCACAATACTTGAGCAAGCAAACTTAAATATTTACAGTATGTTATTCAGAATTTATTGAAATGCATACTTAATGCTTTCTAACTAAATTGTGGTGACAAATGTTTTAACCCTTCATGTTCACATTGCGGGGTGTTCAGAGTTTTATTCAAGAGTCACACACTTACAAGCTGTGTACAACTACAGTCCAGTTTGTTATAACAAGAACTGTACTCTGCAAAATATTTCAGGAGGTCATCTGGCAAGTATGTGTCACACAAGAGGGAATAGTTAGGCCTATCAAGACCTGAATTTTACCTAAAACCTTGTCCCAAGCAGCATTCCAAATAGAATGTTTGGTCAGCTGGACAAGAATCTTCTCCAGACCTATCTGGGTGGTAACTTGCATCTGTATATTTTCCACCTTTGAGACATTGGGTGGGGCAGTGTTAGTGAACATTGAGCAATATTTTTAAGCAAGTACAACTATATCTTGTGACAGTGCCAGTTAGCAATAAAGCGAAAACAGTTTGCAGATGAAACTTGTTACTCTGTTAAACACCTTACATTTATTTCATACCAAGAAATTAAATACAAATCTATTGCCTGGTTTATCTTATACTGAGACAAGGGACTGATTTTATCGTCCTCCAATGATACATTTGAAGGTGGTGGGACCTTCGTGAAATGTGTTAAAGGAGAGTGAGTCTGCATAAAGAAGTGTCTGACCTGGCTGTTGCTTTTGTGCCCACACAAGACCTGATGTCCACTTACAGGGGATAACAGATGAGTTGGGCAGATTGCTTACCTGAAACAATTAATGGTCACTTATGCACCTCATTCTGTTTCTGTTCTATTTTACCCGTAAGGGGGAGCTCTCCAGTTCAAGTGGGTAGCCTGGCAGCTTTTGTTAGGTGAGTTGGTGTTGGACAAGAGACAGAGAGGGGGGGGGATATGCTTTTTGAGGGTTTATTGTGCCCATCGGAGGATGGCACTTCCCTCTAATTGTTCCATACTAGTCTCACTGACAGTAAAATAATGTTAGGGCATCAATGATTCATGATGGCTACTATGGTATCCACATCCATTGCATTCCAGAAACTACTGTATTTATAATATGATTCTAATGGTATGAGCATGCATGGTGAAAGACCAGCAAGATTGACAGCCTTATACTTGCCCCATTTTTGTTGTTCAAAAAAGATTTACACTGGTTGGAGAGAATTTCTATCAGTGAGCATTCATTTTGTGGGAGAATAGAGAGCTGGCATTGCTCCATTTTATTGACTTTTGTTATATGCTAATCAGTTACTTATTGATGCTACTGGTTCAAGAAAGATTCAAGAACATTCATTTTAGCCTTTTCTTTTTGAAGGACCTTTCTGATGTATGAGTAACGACAACACATCGAAAGTAATCCATTGTTCCAAAGTACTTTTAGACAACTGAAGACATGTAAAGGTTTTAAATAAATGGACTTTCTTTTTAAAGGTCAGGTTACCAATGCTATTTGTGCCTCAGATGTTAGAAAGAGCTAAGTATTCAGTGTAGTATTCAATTGCTGGATTGAGGGATAATCCATCAGAACTTCATAACGATGATCCAATCTACTGTTTGACCCAACCTGATGAGATTGAAAATATTCTAGGATGGTTAAATTTCTTCTTTGTGATATGTGATACGGCTAACACATCATTGTAACATGGGAGAATTCCACTATCATAAGTCAATTTAGCATCAGAAATTCTAATGTTAACAATATGCTTTAATAAATACCTCCAGGCAGAAAACACTGGTTTGTCAGCCCTTTAATTTTATGCTTGACTGGTTTTCCTTTAAAAAGTGAAATACAATTGCAATAAAGGAAAATTAGAATTTGAAACTCAAAAATAGGAATGTGCTCAGTGCTCATCATTGTTCTTGTTGTGTTTGGCTGTCAGTCTGTCAGATAGCTGGAAAGACAGTAAAATATTTGATTGTATCATTAAAAAAAAATCTGCAGCAGAAATGACTGGAAGTCATGCCTCTACACGATAACTTTCAAGATAGACGTATAAGAAATGAAGATACATACCCTTACCACAGACAGCAAAATCATTAAATTTCTGATCGTACCCAATTCTTGTTTGTTACTTGGGTATCACAGGTTAACAGCACACTTGAATTTGTGCCTGTAATTTAGTCCGCTTGTTTCTTTACTTTGTGTGATTTTGATAAAAGAAAACAGATCCTTAGCCTCTGCCTAGTCTTCAGCTCTCATGTTTTCCTAATGCTTTTTAAAAAATTTTCTTTTCTATTTTTGCTTTTTCTATTTTAACATATTTCAATTGTCCCTTTCACTGTAATGCCTCAATTTCTGACAGTTATTCTGTTCCCTTTCATATGTCCTTAAAATATTATTTATACAAACTTTTCCACCTTCAGCCTCCCTCACTTTCTCATTAAATCGCTTGTGATGATTTGTATTTGTCCATTCTGCTTGGAGCTTCATTCCAAACTGTTGCAAAGATGCGGTTCTTCCATGTCCCACAGTGATAGCCTGGCAACTGTGGCCACATGTTATTTTTAAACATTCAAAAGAGAGAGTGCCTCCATCTTGAGGTGCCCTTTCAACCTCCAACCTCTAGCTCCCTGCATTGGCTTCCTGCCAATGCAGTACTGTCTCCTGTCCTTAATTGGATAGAATTCCAGAGATGGTCAGTTAATTGACAGTGTGGCAGGCAGACCTCAGAAACCATTAGTGTTTAGAAATAGTGCTGGTTCACATTTAAAAGTTAAGCAGTAAGATTCTGTTCATTAAGAGCCTAATATTGTTCTGTAAAAGCTGGTTCTCATGCAATATGTGACTAAAGTGATTAGTATCTTTTTCAATTTTCTGCATTGATAGTGTGTGCTAGAGGACATCCCCTGCTTGTCCTATTTCTGTTTAACTCAGAGTTACTTGATATTTAATGGAGGTGGGAACCCTGGACAAGATACCCTCATGAGTTCCCGACCAATGTATCCACCCATATACCCTAACCCAAAAAAATCACCACAAGCTAACGGCATCGTGTCTAATTCAAGAACCTCTCCTGTTCCCTGGAGCAATCAGTTAACTTAGCACTGACCAGAGTTGAAAACTGTTTGCATAGTTCAGAAATGGAAACTTTCCCTCTGACTCATTGGGACTTTAATATATTTGCTTTAAAGATTCTTAGTCACACAGCAAGTCAGAACAAGGATATTGAATAGTGGAAGAATATTTGAATTCAGGCCAGTACAACATATTCTTGGTGCGGTAATGAAGAGGGGAGGATGAAGACAGAAGAATAATTCTTTACTTCAGTTTGCACAATCAAGAACTGAACTGTGATGAAGGAAAAAGGTCAATTCGGCACCATAAATCCAACAGCTCCATTAGACAAAGCTTTTCCAGAAATAAAATGAATAAAGGAGAGGTATAATCATGATTGAAACGCCAATAATACTGCAATGTTAACTTATAGCAGTTTCATTTTACCATTACATTATCCAAATCTTGATAACAGTGGATATTACATACCAACCAAGTGTACTGTTTGTTAGTGATTTTGAACCTGGCAGAAATTCAGAAACATTTTTTTGTTCACTCATTGTTTTTCAAAGGTATCCCTGTTTAATCATAAATATGTATACTTTTAAACTTAGGTTTGTAAATAAGCATGCTTAATTATGTATACTTTTAAACTTAGGTTTGTAAATACGCATGCTTAATTATTTCTATAGAAGGGCAATATTGGTACTGTACAACTTGAAATGCTGCATTAACAATAGAATCATAGAGTCATAGAGTTATACAGCACAGAAACAGACCTTTCAGTCCAACTTGTCCATGCCAAACAGATATCTGAAACTGATCTAGTCCCATTTGGCCCTTATCCCTCTAAACACGTCCTATTGAGGTACCCATCCAGATGCCTTTTAAACGTTGTCATTGTGCTAGCCTCCACCATCTCCTCTGGCAATTCATTCTATACACAATGACACTCTACGTGAAAACGTTGCCCCTTAGGTTCCTTCTAAATCTTTCTGTTCTCACCTTAAACCTATGCCCTCTAGTTTTGGACTTCCCTACACTGGGAAAAAGACCTTGGCTATTCAACCAATCCATGCTGCAGTATTTTGCTTTCCTTAATACGCCATCATTTTTGATTAGATTACTTACAGTGTGGAAACAGGCCCTTTGGCCCAACAAGTCCACACCGACCCGCTGAAGCGCAACCCACACAGACCTATTCCCCTACATTTGCCATTCACCTAACACTAAGGACAATTTAACATGGCCAATTCACCTGGCCTGCACATTTTTGGACTGTGGGAGGAAACCGGAGCACCCGGAGGAAATCCACGCAGATATGGGGAGAGAATGTGCAAACTCCACACAGTCAGTCGCCTGAGGCGGGAATTGAATCTGGGTCTCTGGCGCTGTGAGGCAGCAATGCTAACCACTGTACCACCGTGCCGCCCCGATACAATCATCATTTTCCTTGACATTCCATCCCTCTCCCTTCTGCTCCACCATGAGTATTCCATTGTTCATGCTAACCCTCCTCCATGCTCTCCTCTCCTTCTATAATCCAACTATTCCACTGGAATATTCAACACTGTGATACATTGTTGATCCCTCAAGAAATTAAGGGATAATAGGAATGTGGTGACAAAATGAAGTTTAGGCAGAAGATCAGCCATGTTTGCACTTGCATTTATCAGTCTGATTCCCATTGTATTTGTCAATGTTCCTCCAAGGAAAGAGTTAAAAATGCACATAATACTCTATACCTTTATTTCATTAAAGAATTTAATCAATTCTGCATAACCTTAGTCACTTTCACTGATGTTGACTGCAGACAGAGAACTTCCCAAAGAAGAACTCACAAACAGATTCACTTTTTAAGAAAGCTCGGGACAGAGTTGTAAACATTTGCCTTAAGGTTGAATCCAGATAGAATAGTAGCATTGTAAAAAAAGTTTCTCATGGTCTTCATGGAATTATTTGAAGAGATTTTATGGAGCCTGCAAGAGCAAAAATGATGGCTGTGGTGTGACTAAATGAGGTGAGATATGATGACATTTTGACAGCAGGTTGAGTTGCAAAGATAAAGTTAATGGAGTGTTTACAGACAGTGTTGAGTTTCACGCTGGCACGTACTGGGTAGTGCTTGTGACACACTTGAATGTCATGAATATGCATGGAACAGGTTTTAATAAAAACATACATTAACATAAAGTTAGCTATGCATGCAAATTTCATGACAACTGATCCATGTCATTTACAAGATCAGGAACTGGGCAGTGTGGGAAGCAGTTCCAGGCAGGGATGATAATATGAATGATGAGTCCAAAGGGCATAGGGTGCCCTATGGGTTAAATTGAGGGTTATGGTTGGGGGAGGGGACAGGCACAGTCACAGGGGAGTTAGATTTGGTTCAGGGGTAGATCATCTGTCAGGGTAGGTTCAAAGGTCTCATTAGTTGGATTATAGGAGGAGAGGAGAGCATGGAGGAGGATATAGGGCCAGCATGAGCATTGGAATACTCAGGGTGGAGCAGAGGTGAGTGGGATGGAATGTAAGGAAAATGATGATTGTATCCAGGGAAACAGGGAAAAGTTAAAAGGTCATAGAGAAGGCAAAATATTGTATTTGGTGTATCAAGAGTTGAGGGTGACTGTTGTTTGGCTGATTTGAGAGTTGAGTGTGCTAGTGAGCCAGTGTCCAGCTACCATGGCATGTCTAAGTTGCACCTTGCAGTGTATGTAAGGTGTTGGGCAACTGTAAATTATCAGTTTGTCTGATAAGTAAACTTGTTTGAGAATTTCAAGTAAGTTGAACCTACTTTACTTATCACTGCAGTCTGAGGGTGGTAAATATGAGTTAAGACTCAGAAAACAAGAATATGGAATATCCCCTTTTTTCCCAAGATAAAACTCCATGCACTAAGTGTGAAAATATGTATACATTAGGTAGTTGTAAAGCTATTTAAACAGAAACAAGAATTGTAAAATTTACAGGTTTAGAAGTCTAAGTTTTTTTTGGCTAAGTGTTGGTTTTGTCAAATTTCATAGAGGGTTTCTAACGACAGGGCCTAGTGAGATTTCTCACTGCATCTTACTAAACTCATCTCATCTCTTATTCCAGCCCCATTCAACTACTGACTGTACTGGAAAAACTTGCCACTGCCATGATATCCTGAAATGGACTGGCTCCCCCGTCACTGGGGTCATCTTTAAAATGCCAGTGTGCACCTGGCCACATACTATCTGTCCAAAGCGGCCATGCATGTTTCCTGATATTAACCCTGGGATGGCAAAGAAAAGAACATTTTGGTGCCCTGTTTTGTGGGAAGGGGCCTGGAGGTCCTGATAGATAGAGTGGTGCAGAGACAGGATATTCTCTTCCCTCGGGATTGGCAGTGCAGGCCATGACAACACACCATGCCAGCCTGACCTGAGGTTACCACCTGGATCAGTACAGTTATTAGCTGGCCAGGGGAATGCACAACAATGTAGGAAGACAGTTGATCAACTTTTCCACTTCGCCAGCATAAATGCCACCATCCTCTCTCTGATATGTCAAATACTCCACCGCTGCTACTGTACCTACTTCCCACCAAGGCTCATGCACTCCCACTCTCATTATTACTTACAACATCTTCCCTCACTTACTTTCATCCACCTAACCCCCAATGTCACTGAACCTACATGCCATCTGAACTGCATACCTCCTCGCTCTGAACACTTCCCCACATGCTCCAAAAATAACAGCCTGTGGCATTCACGTTCACCTCCCTTACCATCTGCCTCTATCTCATTCCAGAAGGAAATCAACCCTCATTGGGTCAGCAAGAGTCAAGCTTGTGGTATCAGCCTTGGCCTGAGTGGCAAAATAACCTGGATGATATTGAAGGTTGCCCTTTACTTTCTGTGCCAGGGCCTCCTGACTGAATACTGACCTTAGGTTGACTAAAGACCACTGCCAACCATGACAGGCTTCCTGGCAATACAAGAACACTGTGACCTGATATCTGTAGCTATGGGGAAAGGCATTAAAAGGCAGGGCAAGGCAGGCATGCTGTCAGTCTTCATACAGGGTCAAAGTGGGTGCCCAGGAAGAGAGCAAGTAGACTGGCATGATATACGAGCCTCAAGCATCCTATATCTATGGACGTTGGCAGCCGACATGTGCCACCTCTAAAAGCATTCATGGCATATCTCCAATCCATTCACTGTACCCTTCTGCACTTCATTGTTGTACTGTGGGGCACAGTTGGAACTATTGTTGCAATGCTGCAGCAAATGCACTTTGTTTTCAGGCACTCAGCTCATGGACTGGTGTCCATGGAAAGTGCCCTGAGATGTTGGTGTGCCAGGTACCCACTCTGAGTTCCATGTTGAGAGTTCTTGGCATCTTAGTTTGCTCATGGTAAGATATGAAATTGCATATTAATGAGGTGAGATGTACAGTTAATGAAATCTTTATAGGCAATAATTCCACTTAATTGATAATTTACCACTGCCTAGTGAGAATCTCAGCTCGACACTCGGAATTTTGTTAAAAGATACACTGAGTTAGCTCTTGGTGTCATGATAGGTCTTGCTGGACTTCTCACACAATTCTGCCACATTCCGCACCATAGTTCATGTTGTTCAGGTTCCTCTAAAGATTCCACCC
Organism: Chiloscyllium plagiosum; assembly: GCF_004010195.1. Taxonomy (NCBI): domain Eukaryota; kingdom Metazoa; phylum Chordata; class Chondrichthyes; order Orectolobiformes; family Hemiscylliidae; genus Chiloscyllium; species Chiloscyllium plagiosum. Next base: position 36,300,395 of record NC_057728.1, on the reverse strand, counting down.
TCACAGTCTATATAACACACAGGTATTTGGCAATTTTTCCACACCTTGTCATGGTATAACCTTTGCAAAGATCTGGACTTTGCTTGTCTATTGGTCCCTTATATGCTGTTTGTATGCTTGTTTTCATGATTTTGTTCCACATCCTGAATATCTCTTCGCATATGTTCTCAGCACAATTGCATAGTTTGCTGAATTGATTTCTGTTTCCCCTCAATGTTGCTCCATTCGTTATTGTGACTTATTTGGATCTAGGGTCACTGCACACTTTGGATATTCTGCAGGTAACCAGAGCCCCTGGGTGGGATGTCTGTTGGGTAGGACAATTCTGTACCCATATATTGGCCATGTTCCATCCTCATTCTCTCCTGATGTTTCACAAACTTGTTTTGTATTTCTGAGAACTTGGGCAGGTGATTGCTTGATAAGGATGTCCAAACTTACCTTTCCAATATGGTTCCTACTAACAATGGTAAACCCATATCAAAAGGTGTAGCTCTTAGGTAGAACATAGCAATATGAAGGTCCTGCTTTGTTGCCCTGCACTTTGCGATACATTCTTTAACATTGCTAACCACTTACTCAATGATATCATTTTATCTGAAATGATGTGGTGAGGCTATCATGTATGTTATACCCCATTTGGGACATGTCTCTAAAAAGTCTGCCCATATATTGTTGCTCAAAGTCAAATGCAACGTCTTTGGGTGTAATGAATAGACTGAGTTTTGCAAATGTTACGTCTGCAGTAGACAGATTGGTAGTTTCTTTTAAATATCTGATAAAAAAAGTAGCCAATGGTTGACTTTTAAGGAAAGATGCTGATGTGCATGGCTGTCGATTCACTAGAACATGTTACAATGATTCAAACAAGGGATGAGGTTCCCATTATATGCAGTCAGTTTTGCTGTTGTGAATTGCATCCTTGACTTGATTTATTATTGTTGCATGTACCTAGGTACAGTGAAACGTTTTGCATGCCATTCATAACATACAAAGACCATAGGGTAATAGAACAGAGCGAGGATTACAAAGTTACAGCTGCAAAGAAGGTGCACAAACAGCAAGATCAACATTAAATTTGAAATTTGACAAGTCCATTCAGAAGTCTAATAACAGCGGATCAAGAAGCTGTATCAGGGTGTATAACCTTCAGGATCCTGACTGGGTGGATGCTTGTACAATTCCCACATCATCTTTGGTCTTAAGCATGTGTTTGCCAATTTTCTAAGACATGTGATAATAATAGTGAAAAAAGCTTCTCGCTGTTTGACTTTGTCCACATTATGTGTCACATTCACAATGTGGAAAGCTTGTTTGCTTGCTGGTTGAAGGTCTTTCTAATCTGAATCTTCACTCTGGTCTGTTGTGCTGTGAACCTCTTGAATGTTTTTGTATGCATCTCTGGTGTGCTGCCAGTACACTGTACCTGGTTTTTTGTTTCTTTCATCCCGTTTTAAATTCTAGTTACAACTCAGAACAAGATTTCTTACGTACGCAAGTCCTAGTGTCCTTTAACACTGCATGACCTGTATAGATCTTGGAATGCACAACATCTTTATGGTGAGTGCAGCAGACTTACTTTCACCAGTAAGAGGCCTGATCCCCATTTCCTATGTGCAATAAGTTTGCCCTGAATCCAGCCACTAAGGACAACACAGAGCTGAATTAACAATTTTTAGAGGGATCATGTGAGATGAAGGGGTGTGTCAAAAACATAAGCTTCTAAAGGTCATTGGCCACCCCTTCCCCCCCCTTTTAATTTCTGATTTTTTTTCTTCTTCTCCTTCCTGGTTACTGACCCCATTTCTAGGCCACACCCATCTTACAATGTCCACATGAGAGTCACAGTGGCCTGTGATTAAAGCGGTTCTTCTGCAGCTTCCTGGTGTCTGGAATAATTCTAGATCTCAAATCCAAAATCCAGGGAGTAGAATGAAGAATGGTCTAGGAACTGAGGGTGCCATATTTGGACAGCAGACCTTTTTGTAAATCAGCGCTGTTGGTGCCGACTTAACAAGTTGCACTTGATTAAGGGAGAACATTGATAATAAAATAAAAACAAGAATCATTTTTGAAATTGGATAAATTTTATCTAAGTATGATTTTAAAATATTCCATTTCCAAACATAAATTTCATATATTTTGCTCTATACAGTTTATGCAATGTAGGCTCAGTGCTCTTCCAAACAAAAATTACTAATTTCCTGCTAAAGTATCAACTGAAATTGTTATTACTGGAAATAATACATTAACCCTAAATGAAACTTTACATTTTTCTAATGAGAAGATTTGAATGTACTTCACAAATATGCTTTTTGAACCTGTTCCAGCTTAAACTGGTTGAACTCACTGATAGTCTTAAGGCATGACAGGCCATTTAAGGCAGTCAGGCATTCTGCAAAGACAGGCTGGGAGAACCTGTACCATTTACTGCACTCATACTCTGCATACTTCTTGGAGGTTACGCAACTAAATGAGAATCATCTTTTCGATTTTACTAGTTATTTGAAGTGTTCAAAATGAAAAGATCTGGGGGCAGTGTTTGACATATAGACCTTTTAAAGATTGTTTTTCAAATATAGCTTTTAATTCACCTAGATCTGGACTGACTTGAAAATCAGCTACTATTCTGATTTCATAGATGACGAGAACCTGCCAAGCTTCACACAGCATGGGTGTGACAGCACTGCCTTCAGTAACTGAAATATCACCAAGCAAGGCACACTGCCATATGCCTGAAATAGAGGGGTTCATTTTAACCCAGAGCAGGGTTTGGGTGCCATGCAAGCTAGCTGAGTGCAAATTCCTCTCACTGACCTAAATCTCAAGCCCAGGAAAGTCTAAAATAAAAAAAAGAGTACTGCAAATGTTGGACATCTGAAGTTAAAAACAGAAATGCTGGAGGATCTCAACAGGTTTGGAAGCCTTTGTAGAGTGAGAAACACAGTTAACATTTTCAGTCTGCTATGACTCTTTCAAATAGGTAGGAAAGAGAGCACATGACTGCAATTGATGTTCCTAGACACCATTGACTACCAGGTAAGTGGTAAGAAGGAGTATTACACAGGCTTTGCAGGAGGAGTCTTGTGAACATGAGTCACTCCATCCCTCTGACTGTTCCACCATTCAACCATGGCTGATTACTACGTCAACTCTATTTATCTGCCTTTGATCCATAACCCTTATACCCATCCCAATAAAAAAAAATCAATTTATATTAGTGCTAGAGTTCTTGGTTAACATTTGATCCACCTTTTGTTAGAACAATCTTTGGAACTTTTCCACAGGACCTTTACTGTTTTTCTGACCAGCTCTGAAAGGGAGTTTTTACAGGAGGTAAAGTGACAATGTCCACTGGATCTCCCAGCAATCAGACAGCTTACTGCTTCATGATAGGTTTTCGGCCTTAATTGGGTTGGGGATTGTAAAATCAGGGAACCAGAGATGAAGGGTGGAACATGACTTTCAGCAGCTACTCTCCTGGCCTTGGTCTAGGCCCTCAGCCATGCACAAATCAATGGAGATTAAAGGACCCTCTCCCCCAAACTGATAGCCTTCCTGCATTGGTTCATTAGTCAAGTAATCCAACTGTTTCTCCTTCCATGTGCTGCTGGATAAATATCACCTAGGAGGGATGGAACTCTAACGTAATCATTAATTAACCACTTAAGGGGTTCAGTTGGTCATGTGACAGGAAGAAAAGCTGGATTTTCCCTCTTGAAATTTAATTTGGGTGGAAAAGTAGAAGGTCTGGGACTCTGTTACAATCTTGCCTGTAAGTAAGTTCACTTTCCTCCTCTGGGCCCAAATAATTTTGCACTTAGTGTTAAAAAGTGTTTTGTCATTATTAAGATACAGGATAGCTTAGCTTTAATTTCAAGATTGAGCTGTCTCATTCTGCAGTCCATCTTTTTATCATTTTAAACACGTCTGTTAGAGAAGTCTCCAACTTTATAACCTCAAGGAAATGCTAACCATGTTTATGTAATCTGTCCTCCTACTTTAAGTCTTTTAAAGCCAGTAACATTACGCTGAATCTGTGCTGTACCCCCTCCAAGACTAATATATCATTCCTTTCATATCCCACAGTAAGGGAAGCTAGTAACCAATGCACAACAGCAATGTGATTGCTAAAATATGCATTCCTTGCCTGGTATAATGAATAGATTGAAGAGAAATTGCTGACTTATTCCCCAACACACACTACAGTCAGCATGCAAGTAATATTTGAAGCATAGACGTGCCAGATAATCGTAAGATCAGAAGGATAAGGAAGAAGAGTAGTCGTTTAGCCTATCAGGCCTGTTCCACATGTCACCAAGATTATGGTAGATTTGATTGTGGGATTAATTCCACTTTCCTGCCTACCTCCTGTAATCCATCATTCCTTTGTCATTCTGAAGTCTGATTAATGCAACTTGAAGTATATTCAATGATCCAGCCTCAAATGATCTTTGTTGGCAAGAATTCCAACAATCGATGATTGCTGAATGAAGGAAATCTCCTCATATCCACCTTAAATGGGAGACCCCCTTATTTTTAAATTGTCTGTCTGATTCTAGATACTCCACAAGGGGAAACATCTTCTCAGCTCCCTGCCTCCATCAGGTCCCCTTAGAACCTAATATGTTTCAATAAAATCACCTTTCGTTCTTCGGAGCTCAAATGAGTATGTGTAGAATAAAGGCTTTTAGTTAATTTAGCCTTTCTGATTACTTGATGCACTTGTACCCCAACATTGCAGGATTAATCTAAGAGATGACCCAGATTCTAGTTTTCCTTCACTTCACCCGTATTCTATTTCTTCTTTTCCTGCTGAAGGACAAGTTGGATCGAAAGGTCTATTTTGGTGTTGTACATCACTATGACTAGGTGTTGTACATCACTATGACTAAGTGCTGTGTATCACTATTCCCTCTCAGGTTAATATTTTCAATCCTTAATTGGCTTCTTCTTACGCAAATATCTGGGACTATATGGCTCATACTCCTACATCTTGCTGTAACAAACTTGTAAGTTTCAATCTACATTTAACAGGGGTCCTCAACTACTTCTTTGATTACAAATTTCACATAGATTGCTAAACATTTTGGATACATTGGGAATATACTTCAACTTCAGGGAATGATTTTCCCTTAAGCTCAGTGGAAAGAAAATTCATACCATGCCTAGACTACCCATTTACGGACTGTCAGAATAGAGTTTTATTAAAATAAAATCAGTTTGAGACACTAAAATGATCAGCTAAGCTGTATTTCATAGTGATCTACTTTTTAGCAAAAATTAGTCAAATGAACATGGTACAACCAAGGATTAATGACCCCTATTACCCTGCAACCTTCATCTTGTGACAAAACATAAAGATGGGACAATAAACCTTGTACTATTTCCTAATTGAAACATAAAATACATTACTGAGTTGAGAGCAGAAATGTCCCTCAAGTTTGGTTTGATTTCTCGTTTAAAGCTGTTTGTTCTGTAACTATGCCTTGTTAAATAATGAGTTTATGAATTTAGTGGCTGGAAATAACTAATTTAATTTCTAGATAGACTAAACTTTCATTCCAGTAACTTGAAATTGCTGTCAAAGAAGTCTGCACTTTTGCATCACTACTTTCTTCAGTCCAGCTTTGTTTTTTCTCTATTTTTTTCCTTCACCAAGTCACCTTTTTTAACACATGGAGAGTACTTGACACTGGTCCAACTCCTTCAGAGCCAGATCTGAGTGAACAGTCTTTTACAATGCTGTTTTTAACTTTCTTTCAGTCCAGCTTTGTTATGTGGACTCTACCTGTTTGCAAAGTCACACTAAAAACAATTAGTTGACTATTAATGGGTGCCATCCGCTATCCTATAAGCAAAGCATCCAGATAATCAGCTAGGTACTTAACTGAGTGAAGAGTAATAAAAAGATGGGGTACTGGGCAAATGGACGGATACTTGGTAGTGTGGATGAGCAGAGGGATCTTGGTGTCCATGTACACAGATCTTGATGCTGGAATCCAAGGTAGACAAGCAGGAGGCTGCAAGACCACAGCATGTCAGGCAGCATCAGGAGATGGAGAAGTCAACTTTTTGGGTATAATGTTCAGGACTGAGGTGGGTGTGAGGGAAGCTTCAGATGATCTTTTTCCACGTATGGAGTCAGCTATTATGAGGGGGCATAGCTTTAAATTAAGGGGGAGTTGGTATAGGACAGATGTTAGGGGTAGGTTCTTTACTCAGCGTGTCGTGAGTTCATGGAATGCCCTGCCAGTAGCAGTGGTGGACTCTCCCTCATTATGGGCATTTAAGCAGGCATTGGATAGGCATATGGAGGATAGTGGGCTAATGTAGGTTAGGTGATCTTGGATCGGCGCAACATCGAGGGCCGAAGGGCCTGTACTGCGCTGTATTCTTCTATGTTCTATGTTCTATTAAAGAAAGAGAATTGAATAAGGCACAGAGTAAGGCTAAGGTTGTGGACATGGATCTGGATGGGAGTGGGAGCCTACCACAGCCAATGGTGGAATTTTAATATAACAATAATCTGGAATTAAGAGTTTCATGATGACAAAATCATTGTTGATTTTTGGAAAATTCCATCTGGTTCACTAATTTCCTTTAGGGAATTAAACTGCCATCCTTCCTGGTCTGGCCTACTGATAACTCCAGACCCACAGCAATGTGGTTAATTCTTAACTGCCCTCTGGAATGGCCTAGCAGCTGTAACAATCACAAGAAAGTCTCAAAAGAGAAATGAAACCAGACAGATCACCTGACATCAACCTAGGCACTGGAAATGACAATGCCAAACACAACCTTATCAACACTGCAAAATCTAACTCCCTAACATCTGGGAGCTGGTGCTAATGTTGGGAGAGTTACCTCATAAACTAGTCAAGCAATAGTCCTGACATAGTCATACTTCTGGAATCATACCTTACAATCTCTCAGACATCACGCTCATGCGGGTGTTGTGAGGGAATTGTTGGGATATGGCGTTGGTGATTGTTTGCGATAATGGAGCTCAATCCTGGTGAAGTGCAAATGGCAGTTGCTGATGTCCTCACGGTGCTTCTCCTGGTGGGTCCACTTGCTGTGCCATTTCACGCACAGCAACCTTAGCTGTTTATTATTGAAAATCCCCCGGGGAGACATCTCCAGGTGATTAGGTGTTGTTCACTGCACATGCGACTGTGGGGTGGAAAGGTGACTCAGTGGTTAGCACTGCTGCCTCACAAAGCCAGGGACCTGGGTTTGAGTCCACCCTCGGGTGACTGTCTCTGTAGAGTTTTCACATTCTCCTCGTGCCTTCATAGGTTTCCTCCCACAGTCCAAAGATGTGCAGGTTAGGTAGATTGGCTATGCTAAATTGCCCATAGTGTTCAGGGATGGGCAGGTTAGGTTGATTAGCTACAGGAAATGCACGGTTGCAGGGATAGGGTAGGGATGAGGGTCTGGGTGGGGTGCTCTTTGGGGAGGGGGGTTGGTGTGGGCTGAATGGCCTGCTTCCACAATATGATTCCAAGTGCTTCGACCTCAATTAATATATGATTCTACCACTACCCCAACCCCCTGGTTATAACTTGTTCCTCTGGCAGGAGTGACCCAGCATAGGGAGCAGCATAGGAGTTTCCCTGCAATTCCTCAATATTGACTCTGGACATTATGAAATTGCTGATTACCATGTGATCCCCAATAGCTAGTATAGCTGGTGAATCAGTGCTCCTCACTGTTGCACATCACTCGGAGGAAGCACTGAGGGTGCAGAAAGTAGGAGAATTTCAAATTCACCAGCAAGAGTGGCTTGGCAGATGTATTACTGATTGAGCTAGTTAAGACCTAAAGGACAAACCTACTTGGCTGGGTCTGCAGGAAGTGGTGAGGGAACCAACAAGAGAGAAAGACATATGTAACCTCAACCTCTGCCAGCTCAGATGCACCTGTCCATGACAGTACTGGTAAGAGTGACTATTGGTAAGAGAGACAAAGTCCAAGCTTCGCGTTGGCTCATATCTGACATCATGTTGTGTGGCACTATCACTGTTCTGAATAGAACAGACTTCAAACAGAGTTAACATCTCAAGACTGGGCACCCATGAGGTGCTGTAGGCCATCAGCAGCAAAACAAGCATACTCCAATACAATCTGCAACCCCATGGCACAGGTATGCTCATTCGACTGCAGAATAACCTCGATTATCTGAACAAGACGGGCAGGGTATATTTGGTTCAGATAACTAATCGTTCACATAACAGATAATGTTTCTCCAGGACCATGAGATCTTGTTCGGATAATCCGAAATTTGGATAAATGACATTTGGATAACTAAGGTTATTGAATCATAGAATCTCTACAGTGCAGAAACATGCCCTTCGTCCCAACAAGTCCACACCAACCCTCCGAAAAGTAACCCAAACAGACTCATTTCCCTACACTATTATCCTATATTTTCCCCTGACTAATGCATCTAACCTACACAACCCTGAACACTATGGGCAATTTAGCATGGCCAATTCATCTAAGAGGAGAAAGTGAGGTCTGCAGATGCTGGAGATCAAAGTTGAAACAGCGTCGAATCTCCTGTTCCCTGGATGCTGCCTGACCTGCTGTGCTGTTCCAGCAATAAAGTTTCAACAATTCATCTAACCTGCACATCTTTGGACTGTGGGAGGAAACCGGAGCACCCGGTCAAAACCCACACAGACACGGGGAGAATGTGCAAACTCCACACAGACAGTCACCAAAGGCTGGAATTGAACCTGGGTCACTGGTGCTGAAAGGCAGCAGTACTAACCAGCATGTATGGGTCCATGAGTGTGGACAAGGGTGATGCATACCTAGAATGTTCCCCATAGTCAATGGACCAGTTGATGAGACATCCGTGGTAGACCACCTCTGTAGAACTGTACCTTGGGAGAATAGTCAGTTGCAGAGAAGGAGAGGAGGTGATGGAAAATGAAGAGAAATAAGTCTCCAATATCTATATCCACAATCTGGTACAAACCTGCTGCTAATGTTATTTTAAACGCTAGAGTTATAATGAACACTGAGCCAAGTTAGCAGTCACAACACCACGGTGGCTCAGTGGTTAGCACTGCTGCTTCACAGCACTAGGGTCCCAGGTTTGATTCCAGCCTCCGGTGACTGTCTGTGTGGAGTTTGCTGCTTCTCCCCATGTCTGTGTGGGTTTTGTCCGGGTGCTCTGGTTTCCTCCCATAGTGAATTGGCCATGCCCACAGGTTAGGTGCGTTAGAGGGAAATGGGTCTGGGTGGGTTACTCTTTGGAGGGTCGGTGTGGACTTGTTGGGCCGAAGGGCCTGTTTCCACACTGTAGGAATCTAATCTAATAGTACAACACAATATATATTAATTATTGGGGCTATTCACAATTCCTTTGTTCACAGGTAATAATGAAGGTCACCAAAATTCATATGTGTCACGCGCATGGAAAGCAACATAAATTAGGATAAATTAGATTAAAGCTGCAAAGATCTCTCATGTGCCAGACTGAGGAAGAGGAAAACCAATCCTGGGAGAGGATATGTCTCCCAGCTGAAGGCTACATTCTGCAGGGCAGGCTTTCATCCAGGGAGGAGAAAGTGAGGACTGCAAATGCTGGAGATCAGGGCCTATCCCGAAACATCGACTCTCCTGCTCCTCGGATGCTGCCTGACTTGCTCTGCTTTTCCAACACCACACTTTTCAATAGTTTAACTATGTCAAGTTCTCAAGCGGAAAACAAACATCTCACTCCTGATAAGTCTTCACCGATCAGTGTTCCGTGGTAATGTTTGGCTCATGTAACCCAGCAGCTGCATTAACTTTGCTGAGGTTAGTGGGGAGGAGGAGATGAAGGATTGTTCATTGCCAACAGAACCAGAGAGATGAGGCACAGTGTAGGGGAAGTGTGATTGTGGAAGAGATAGCTGTACATGGAAAGGAAAATCAGGGTCTTCAGCACTGTTGAACAGTGTTCTGAGTGAGGGTGAACTAGAGGTGTTAAAGCTACTTGTAGATGAGTGGAAAGTAGTGTTGGGGACTTTGAGTCATACAGTCGTAGAGACATACAGAACTAAAACAGACCCTTTGGTCCGACTCATGTCATAAATTAACTAGTCCAATTTGCCAGCATTTGGCCCTGTCCCACTAAACACTTTCTATTCAAGTATCCATTCATATGCCTTTTAAATGTTGTCATTGCACCAGCCTCCACCACTTCCTCTGGCAGCTCATTCCATACATGCATCAACTGCTGCATGAAAAAGTTAGCCCTGAGGTCTCCTTTAAGTCTTTCCCCTTTCACCTTAAACCTATGGCCATCTTGTTTTGGATTCTGCTACCTTGGGAAAAGAGACCTGGGCTATTTACCCTATCCATGCCCCTCATGATTTTATAAACCTCTATAAGGTCACCCCTCAGCCTCTGATGCTCCAGGGAAAACAGGCCCAGCCTATGCAGCCTCTCCTTATAACTCAAACCCCCAACCCTGGCAATATCCTTGTAAATTGTTTCTGAACCCTTTCAAGTTTCATAACATCTTTTCTATAACAGGAGGCCAGAACTGAGCACAGTTTTCCAAAAGTGGCCTAACCAATGTCCTATACGGTCGCAATATGATCTCCTAACTCCTTTATTCAATACACTGACCAATAATGACAAGTGTACCAAATATGTTTTAGATTACTTACAGTGTGGAAACAGGCCCTTCGGCCCAGCAAGTCCACACCGACCCTCCGAAGAGTACAGTGTGGAAACAGACCCTTCGGCCCAACAAGTCCATACTGACCCTCCGAAGAGCAACCCACTCAGACCCATTCCCCTACACCTAACACTACGGGCAATTTAGCATGATCAATTCACCTAACTTGCACATCTTTTGGACTGTGGGAGGAAACCAGAGCACCCGGAGGAAACCCACGCAGACACACAGTCAGTCGCCCAAGGTGGGAATTGAACCCAGGTCTCTGGCGCTGTGAGGCAGCAGTGCTAACCACTGTGCCACCATGCCGCCCATGATCTACCCTGTCTACCTACGACTCAACTTTCAAGGAGCTATGAACCTGTACTCCAAGGTCTCTTTGTTCAACAGTACTCCCCAGGACCTTACCTTTAACTGTATAAATCCTGCCCCGATTTGCCTTTCCAAAATGCAGCATCTCACATTTATCTAAATTAAACTCCATCTACCATTCTTTGACCCATCTGGTCAAGGTCCTGTTGTACTCTGAGGTAACTTTCTTAACTGTCTACTACACCTCCAATTTTCTTCACCTGCTTATGCCTGTCACCAGCTGCAGGCAGATCCACAGATACTTGATTGGGTGGAAATGCAGGACCAGTGATGCCGAAGGTCACTGCAGCAGTGAACTTTCTCACCTTCAACCCCTTTCGAATCTCAATTAGAGACATGTGGCATTTGCCAATCAGCAGCCTATTTGTGAGCTCACTGATGGCCTTAACGTAGAAGAAATGCAGTTTGTTCAGTTCACCATGAGCCCAGAGACCCAAGGTGCCCAATCAGTCAGATTTGCAAATATCAGTATTCCTTCAGATACAGGGGGCCACTGAGTCTGCACATGTGGTTCTCAGAGCTCCATGGCCACTTTCAACAAGATTCCTGAATGGGAATAGGAATCCTGAATAGCACTCTCTCAGGGCTCAGCTTGCTTATGACTCCAGGCAACAAGTTCCACGTGATGTTCACAGTCTGCACGGCCACAAAGTTCCTTGAATGTTTCTTCCCTTCACCTCTACATCAACCCCATGGCTAGCTCCTGGGTGAAAAAGGGTACTCCCAGAGGAAAAGGCTAATGACCCTACTGCCAAATTGTGCTACAATGCATCTCCTGCATCCATTATCATTTAACAGACAATCGGTCTTCTGAAGATGTGGCTCTGTTGACTAGACTGTTCAGCAGGAGCACTCCAGTCCACATCAGACAGGGTTGGCAGAAGTGCTGTGCCTTGCACAATCAAGCTCAGTGAGGGGGTGAAAACCTAGAAGAGGGGGAGAGCGGTCAGCCATCTGTCTCCTCAGGTAGTAGGGGAATCTGAGGAAGGTGCTGAGGGAACCAATGCTTTTGATGAGGAATATAAAGAAGCCCGGGCAGTCATGAGGTGAGGCAGCAAGCCCCACGGAACCTGATAGCTGCTTAACGGCAAATGTATTTGCATTAATGTGAATGGACAACCTGAACTATGAGCTGATTATGGTACTGAAGGATTCCTTCCCTTGAAGGAATTCTTGCTTTTTACCTTTAAACATCAAGATACTTTGTATGCTATTCATTTCAATTTAATAAGTCCCCTTGGCACCAAAAATCTCCAGTTCAGTTCCCTCTCTAGAGCATCAGTAAGAAATTATGTAGAATTACATTGAAGCTGCACATTTATGATTTTGCACCTATTCGAGAGACATAGAGGAGCTAAACTGATTGAGCTGACTGATTCCAGAATCCCAAACCTTTTACTTCAGTTGCTGCTTTCCGGAGGTTCGGATCTTCCCTCAGGGATCAGAGAATGACAGCTTTTTGCACTGCTCCGCATGATGTGTGCGTGTGAATGTGTTTGGTGATCAGTGACCCTGAAAGTAGTCTACAAGGAAGTCATAAATATTCAGCAGCTTTAACAGATTGAGAGACACCATAGAGCTGTTGTAAGAAGCGCTATCTTTGTGACAAGTGTCAGGTTATACAGAAGCCTGACATGTGCACACCCAAATTTGCTTCAATGTGGTTTCATCTTTCTTTTCACACCATTTTACCTTTGTGCTCCCTCCACAGCTGCAGCTCAGCCTGAGGAAGCCTGATGACTGCTTAGGTAAAAGCAATGACTGCAGATCTGGAAACCAGATTATGGATCAGTGGTGCTGGAAGAGCACAGCAATTCAGGCAGCATCCGAAAAGCTTCAAAATCGACGTTTCGGGCAAAAGCCCTTCATCAGGAATAAAGGCAGAGAGCCTGAAGCGTGGAGAGATAAGCTAGAGGAGGGTGGGGGTGGGGATAGAGTAGCATAGAGTACAATAGGTCAGTGGGG
>NC_057728.1:36282559-36286769 GCF_004010195.1 Chiloscyllium plagiosum | reverse complement strand
GAGGTGCGTTGGAGGGCATCTTTAACCACGTGGGAAGGGAAATTGTGGTCTCTAAAGAAGGAGGCCATCTGGTGTGTTCTATGGTGGAACCGCTCCTCCTGATAGCAGATACGGCGGAGGCGGAGGAATTGGGAGTACGGGATGGCATTTTTGCAAGAGGTATGGTGGGAAGAGGTGTAATCCAGGTAGCTGGGAGTCGGTGGGTTTGTAAAAAATGTCAGTGTCAAGTCAGTCGTCACTGATGGAGATGGAGAGGTCCAGGAAGGGGAGGGAGGTGTCAGAGATGGTCCAGGTAAATTTAAGGTCAGGGTGGAATGTGTTGGTGAAGTTGATGAATTGCTCAACCTCCTCGCGGGAGCACGAGGTGGTGCCAATGCAGTCATCAATGTAGCGGAGGAAGAGGTGGGGAGTGGTGCCGGTGTAATTATGGAAGATCAACCGCTCTACGTAGCCAACAAAGAGACAGGCATAGCTGGGGCCCATATGTGTGCCCATGGCTACCCCTTAGTCAGCCTGCTTCAGTTAACTTTGGTGGGTTTCCTCTGGTGGTGCTGAGTCTAGAGATCTGTCTTCCACAGGAGTAAGTGCAGTCTCCTCAGGCCTAACTGACAAAAACATATGGGTGCCAGACAGAGAGAAGATACTGCAGCAAGACACCACTGGAGTGTCCTGAGGTGTCAATCCATAGGTGCCTGTCTGTTGCTCCTCTTCCTGCCAGCACACAATGGAATCTTACTCATTGGTCACCTGGAGGTAAGTCAAGATCCTCAGCCCTCTCTTGTTGAGCCAGTGAATGAATGCATCCAATGCTCAAGTGAAGGATTGAAGGCCCTTGCACATAACCAGCCAATACTGATTGTTCTGATGGATCTTGCTGTCCACCTTGACAAGCATCTAGTCCATGGAAGCAGCCATAGTCTTGTATGCCAGAGCCACATTGTCAGGTATTAACTGAGCAGAAATTTCCACACTTCATTCAAGTCTGCACATGATTTCTCACAGACATTTCTGCCAGACATTCCCTGACTTGCCTCTGCATCCTCATCAGTGGCTTATCATCTTTTCTGGGCTCAGTAGGGGCCTTTTCTCCAGCAGTCTTCTGAGTGTCAGAGACCTCAGTAATTTCTTTCTTCTCTGGCTCTGGACCTGTGTCAGTGCTATGCTGACTATATTGTGACCCTGAATCTGTTTGAGTTAGTTTATCCACTGTGGTGAATGTCTCTGTGCTAGTGGAGGGTGAGGAAGAAGGCTTTGACTGTGCATCCCCTGAGGAACATGACCTTTCCTATTCAGACGTGAGGTTTGAGAATGGTAGAGACAGGCCTGGGGGCTGGTTCTCCTTTAGGTCCTTGCTTGTCAGTGGGATCCGGAGGCCACATAAAAAAAAAAATAAGATTTTGTGAGTGTTGTGAATTACTAGCCTTTCTGGAGGTTTTATTAAGGCATGGCTTCTTGGAATTTAGCTGGGAATGGAAGCTGGGAGGTTTTCTCAGTAGAGGACTGTAGGTATCTAGTTTCTCCTTCTGCCCCGGCATGTTCCTCTTGCTGTCCTACCAGTTTAGCAGTCTGTTCCACACTGTGGGTGTGGAGCCCTATGTCAGACATCCCACCCCAATGTTTATGGCACATGTCCTTCTTGGGCTGAAAGATAGAAGCTTTAAGAAGCTTTAGCATAGATATGCGAGCACCAGGATCTAATTGATAGATACAGATGGAGATATCAATCTCTATGATTGTCTGCACGTGATGCTAGTAAGAAGAACGTGGTATGTGGGAAAATTAAGAGTTAAAGGGTAATGAATGAAAGGTGGTTCAGTCTCATAAAAAAACAGCTGATGTAAAACTGCGAAGCATTATTTGGTGTGTGTGCCTGAGATACCTGTGAGGGGTTCATCCCAAAGCCTTTGAATGCTGTGACCGTGTCCCATACAAGTCTTTGGTGAAAAGTTATCAGATGTGCATGATCTCTTAGTTATGTAGAAATGTCAGTGAGCTGCATTGAGCTGCTGTAGCTCCTTTAATGTTTTAAGTGTGAACCCTGATGGATGCATGAGAAGCAATATCACTGTGGTGTAAGTCATGTTACATTGGTAGCTGCTATAAAGTGGTAGACACTGAATGCTCAGCTGTTGGAGACATCTGGCTGTTTACCTTCTGTGTGACAGTCCTCTGCAGTGATAACCTTACAATGCTATAGCTCACTCAAAGAGACAGGAAGCATTGAGTACAGTTGTACACATCCTGGAAGTGCACAGCAGATGATTCCTAGAGTCTTAGAGTCATACAGCATTCAAACAGACGTTTCGGTAAAACTTATCTATGCCAACCAGGTTTCCTAAACTGATCTAGTCCCATTTGCCCGCACTTGGCCCATAGCCCTCTAAATCCTACCTATTCATATACACATCCAGGTGCCTTTTAAATGTTGTAATTGTACCTACCTCACCTCTTCCTCTGGAAGCTTGCACCATGCACATACCAACCTCTGCATGAATCAGTTACCCCTCAGTTCCCTTTTAAATCTTTACTCTCTCACCTTCAAACCCATACCCTCTAGTTTTGGTCTTCCCTACCATGGGAAAAAGACCTTGGCTATTCACCCTATGCCTCTCGTGATGTTATAAACCTCTATAAGGTCACCTGGAAAAAGTGAGGTCTGCAGATGCTGGAGATCAAAGTTGAACTTTTAAATCTTTACTCTCTCACCTTCAAACCCATACCCTCTAGTTTTGGTCTTCCCTACCATGGGAAAAATACCTTGGCTATTCACCCTATGCCTCTCGTGATTTTATAAACCTCTATAAGGTCACCCCTCAGCCTCTGATGCTCCAGGGAAAACAGCCCCAGCCTATTCAGCCTCTTCCTATAGCTCAAACATTCCAATCCTGGCAACTTCCTTGTAAACCTTTTCTGAACTCTTTCAAGTTTCACAACGTCATTTCTATAGCAGAGAGACCAGAAATGAAGACAGCACTCTATATGTAGCCTAATGCACAATAGCAACACAAGATCCCAACTCAATGTACTGACCAATGAAGTCAAGCATGCCAAGCACCTTCTTCACCACCCAGTCTACCTGTGACTCCATTTTCAAGAAACTTGCACCCCAAGGTCTCTTTGTCTGGCAACATTCCCCAGGGCTCTACCATTAACTGTATAAGTCCAGCCTGATTTGCCTTACCCAAATGCAACACCTCACATTCCCTACAAATTCCCTACAGTGTGGAAACAGGTCCTTCAGCCCAACAAGTCCACACCGACCCTCCGAAGAGCAACCCACCCAGACCCATTCCCCTACATTCACCCCTGACTAATGCACCTAACACTACAGGCAATTTAGCATGGCCAATTCACCTAACCTGCACATCTTTGGACTGTGGGAGGAAACCAGAGCACCCGGAGGAAACCCACACAGACACGGGGAGAACGTGCAAACTCCACAGAGGCGGGAATTGAACCCAGGTTCCCTGATGCTGTGAGGCAGCAGTACTAACCACTGAGCCACCGTGCTGCCCTAATTTATCTCAATTAAACTCTGTCTGCCAATCCTTGGTCCATTGGCCCATCTGATTAAGGCCCTTTTGAGATTATCTTCTTTATTGTTCACTGCACCACCATTTTTGTGTCATCTGCAAACTTTTACTAACTAGACCTCCTATATTCATGTCCCAATCATTTACACAAATGACAAATTCCTGCACTGGAAGCAGCTTCTGTTCAGCCATCCACGAGCAGTGATCTCCAAAGCCACCAATGTCCAGGCTTCCTCATGTTGCCATCCCTAAGGATAATAACTTCCTTTCTCTCCAGGAGAACCTCGAGGGAGGTAGCACCAAAACATGTTGCTGCCTTTTGCCTTGTTTCTGATGTCTTCAGGGGTGGGTGATCAGTGAAGGTTGAGTGATGCTCCTGGGATGCAGACAGTGAGGTTTTTCTAAAATATAGTGCCTGGAAGCTGTAACTCAGAAGGTTTGGCAAAGTGTAACATCTCACCTGCCCGTAACGTTTGGTGGTTTAGGTAAAAACAATGACTGCAGATGCTGGAAACCAGAGTCGAGATTAGAGTGGTGCTGGAAAATCACAGCAGTTCAGTCAGCATCCGAGGAGCAGTAAAATCGACGTTTCGGGCAAAAGTCCTTCATCAGGAATACAGGCAGAGTGCCTGAAGGGTAGAGAGATAAATGAGAGGAGGGTGGGGGTGGGGAGAGAG
>NC_057728.1:36274455-36281930 GCF_004010195.1 Chiloscyllium plagiosum | reverse complement strand
GCTGTGGGAGTCGGTGGGTTTGTAAAAAATGTCGGTGTCAAGTCGATCATCATTAATGGAGATGAAGAGGTCCAGGAAGGGGAGGGAGGTGTCAGAGATGGTCCAGGTAAATTTAAGGTCAGGGTGGAATGTGTTGGTGAAGTTAATGAATTGCTCAACCTCCTCACGGGAGCACGAGGTGGTGCCAATGCAACCATCAAAGTAGCGGAGGAAGAGGTGGGGAGTGATGCCGGTGTAACTACGGAAGATCAACTGTTCTACGTAGCCAACAAAGAGACAAGCATAGCTGGGGCCCCTATGGGTGCCCATGGCTACCCCTTTGGTCTGGAGAAAGTGGGAGGATTCGAAGGAGAAATTGTTAAGAGTAAGGACCAGTTCGGCCAAACGAACGAGAGTGTCAGTGGAAGGATACTGTTGGGGACGTCGGGAGAGGAAGAAACGGAGGGCTTGGAGGCCCTGGACATGGCGGATGGAGGTGTAGAGGGACTGGATATACATGGTGAAGATGAAGCGTTGGGGGCCGGGGAAACGGAAGTCTTGGAGGAGGTGGAGGGCGTGGATGGTGTATTCGAACGTATGTGGGGTGTTCCTGGACTAGGGGGGTTAGGACAGTGTCGAGGTAGGTAGAAATGAGTTCAGTGGGACAGGAGCTTGCTGAGACAATGGGTCGGCCAGGGTGGTCGGCTTGTGGATCTTGGGAAGGAGGTAGAACCGGGCAGTGCGGGGTTCCCGGACTATGAGGTTGGAAGCTGTGGGTGGGAGATGTCCTGAGGTGATGAGATTCTGTATGGTCTGGGAGATAATGGTTTGGTGATGGAGGGTGGTCATGGTTGAGGGGGCGGTAGGAAGAGGTGTCCTCGAGTTGGCGTTTGGCTTCAGCGATGTAGAGGTCAGTGCGCCAGACTACCACTGCGCCCCCTTTATCTGCTGGCTTGATGGTGAGGTCAGGATTGGAGCAGAGGGATTGGAGGGCTGGGCGTTGTGGGTGAGAGTTTGGAGTGGGGGAGGGGAGTAGACAGGTTGAGGCGGTTAATGTCCCGGCGGCAGTTGGAAATGAAGAGGTCGAGGGTGGGCGGCCAGCACGGGGTGTCCAGTGGATGGAGTGTGTTGGAGGCGTGCGAAGGGGTCCTTGGAAGGTGGGCGGGAGTCCTGATTATGAAAATAAGCTCGGAGGCGGAGGCGGCGGAAGAAGTGTTCGACGTCACGGCGTGTATTAAATTCATTGATGCATTAGCAGAGGGGGATGAAGGTGAGTCCTTTGCTGAGGACTGATGTGGTTTACCTGTGCATGCATATCTAATGAGCTGAGGAGAACGTAATCACGCAAATAAAAGTCAGCCACCCATGAACAGAATTGCCTTCTGCAGTCGGCCTGTTAGAACACACACTCAAAAACACAAGATTCCATTCTTGGTGTAACTTCACTACAGTGTTGAACTTGGCTAAGTAAAAGTTTACATCTATTAGAACACTTGAATGCTATTAAAAATTACAGCTGAATAGCTAGAAAGTGCAAATACTCTTGCTTGCATTCTTGGAAATTTTTAATGATGAGGTAGGGTGTGTCAGAGCAACAGAGCTCAGAGTTAAATGAGGTATTTGCTAGCTCGAATTCAACCTGCAGTTACCAGTTTCAGCTTGAATAAATATCCCTCTGACAAACCCATTAATAACTAAATATCTGAATTAAAATAACAATTCCTGAGCATCCTCCAAATGTAAAATTTGGGTTTATAAATGTGAACTTTTTCTCTGGAAAAACAGGACATCGGCTACGTTGAAAGTTTATTTTGGTTAAGTCAAACTCTTTTCTGGTTTGTTTTAGTTAACTCAGATAACCTCATTCTGGTTGATCGGATAGGTGAAATGGATCAACCATGAGGATAAAGTCCCCTCCCCCTCGCATCTTATGAAGCTCTTCTTTCCTCTCTGAGATAAACCAGCCAAGATTAAAATAAAACCTGCCTTTCAGAAAAACTGGGTGAATTGCTTAATGCAGGAATTTTAGATCAGTTCTTTTCGAAGGATCAATTCTCAGGCAAAGTTTGTAGATTATATATATATAATATATATATATTGATTTGTCCTGTGGAGATAAGATATTACCAGAGTCCTTCAACTTAGGATGTAAGTGTAAATGCTAAATACCCCATCATTGTCAAATATTCAGGATTAAATGATCCTCAAAAGAAACTCAAGGATTATGAGAGGAAATGGTACGTTACCAGCTACTATGAGTTAATCATTTGCTTGTATTTTAGTTAATGAACAATATGCTTTCAATACACTTCTTAAGCAGACATTCTGAATCCTGACCATCCTCTCATAATGCCCTATAGAACATTTCACACTAAAGAGAGCTGGTATTTATTAGTTTTACAGCCACGTATGGCATCAGTGCATTCTTCCATTGAGTTTTATTACCTTTTTAACGATTCCAGAGACCTGCCAAAAATATTTTGCACGCCCTGTAAGGAATGAGCTTCGTCTTTTACCAGCATGGTACTTCAATATTAAAGCTACATTTGATGGAGAAATAATCAGAATTTCTATGTATTAATTATTATGCCTTTGAAAGTAGGTGGAGGCAATATTTCTGTCCCATTTTCTAGTCCATATTTGTCTGTTTATCTGTAAACACTATGACCTGCATTGTTCGGGAGTTGGACTGAATGTGAAGCTATTTAAAAATGGTGGCAGAACCCAATTCTGAGATTACAATCCCTATTTCCAGTGCTGGCTTCTTTCACCAATACCAGAGAAGGACTCCTGACTTGGCTGGCTCCATTGTAGGGTTAGATATTTCATAGCCATTGTTATATTTATGGAGTCTGGGAAGTTTCTTCATGACATGTCATCCACAACCCATCAGAAGAATCCTGAATCATAGTCTGAATTCAGAAATGTCATGCCCATTTTCCTTCCTATGGCCTTAATTCCCAACCATACCTTCCATGATTGTTCCAAGACCAATTATTCAGCACTCACCATATACAGAACCAATGAGTCATCTGATACCAAAAACAACTGTTGAAATGCTGAGGAAATAGAAAACATCCATTCTGAATTTTTGTTTGAAAACATCTGGGGTGCCATGATGGCTCAGTGGTTAGCACTGCTGCCTCAGAGCACCAGGGACCCAGGTTTGATTCCACCCTCAGGTGACTGTGTGGAGTTTGCATGTTCTTCCCGTATCTGTGTGGGTTTCCTTTAGGTGCTCTGATTTCCTCCCATGGTTGAAAGATGGACAGATTAGGTGGTTTGGCAAATCTAGTTTTCCCCATTGTGTCCAGGAATGTGCTGACGAAGTAGATTAGCCATGGGAAATGCAGGATTACAGGGATAAGGTAGGGGCATGTGTCTTTGTGGGATGCTTTTCGGATGGTCAATGTGGACTCGATGAGTGAATTGGCCTGCTTCCACACTATAGGGATTTTATGATCTACTGTTCCAACAGGCATATAAAATGACCAAGCTAAGGCATAAGCTTTAATCACTTTATGGCTCTTAATCTTGTCCAAGTTATCATTCATGCATTGACAAAAGATGTTCTTTTATCATGTGGCTCTGTGCCGCATTGATGAGTTCAAGTTCAAGTCAGACTGATTGAGGGGGAGGCAAAGTGTCTTTTAGATTGGGTTTCTTTAGAAATTTTCTTTATAAATTTATATTTATATTAACTACTACCAAACATAGTAATCTGCGAATTACCAAGCTCTAATCTTACTATTGCATTATTGAAACTATTACCAATATGTCCTTCATTTTCCAGCCTAATTAACTGTGCCCACATCATCATAAAGTTGCTGTAGGGTCCTGAAGCAATACACAGCAGAGATCACAGAATAATAGCATATTATAATGACATAAAGATGCCAATAAATCAAAATAAACATTTTACTCTGTTGTCAAAATGAACCCAAGCTGACCGAAAGCATTTGTGAATCTTTGAACTGGGCAGTGCATTCAGAATGAGCATAGGTGGAGAAACCAAATATCTGGCCATCTGTTTCCACTGAAACAGTTCTCAGGGAGCTCCCTATGGATGGTGGCTCGATGGTAGCAGGGAAGAGGTATACTGATGGAGGTGAAGAGATGTGAAGTCTAGAAATAGAACTAGGACAATGTCCTGAAGAAGTGAGGCAATACAGCAGGGAGCCTAGAATCTCTGGTTGAGGGGGGAAAACACAAAAAGGCAAGGCAATGCAGGGATGCTGTGAGCATCCGAATAGGCTCAGAGTTAGTGAGTGCTATGAGAGTAAACGAACAGACCAGAGATGCAACTTGGTTCAGACCATGAGCTGGGTACATGTCCCTGGGTGCACACTACTCTTGCTGCAGCAATACAATGATAGTTGCCAGTGCTGCCCAAGGTACAGCGTTAAAGTGCAGAATTGTACTGTAAGTGGATCAGAGATGCGGAAGACAGTTCACAGACACATGTTGAATGCCAAAGTCTGTGGACGTAAAGGGCGTGTGAGTGGTGTCCATGGGTGTGGCCTGAAATGCCAGGAAGGGCCCCAGAGCAAATGACAAGCTGACATTGCCAGGTATTTGCTCTGAGTTCCATGTTGGAAATTATCAGCAACTTTTCTGCTTACAGCAAGTGATAAAATTCAGCAGTTGTATATTAATGAGGTGAGGTATGCAATTAATAAGGTTGTTAACAAGCACCTGTCTCTCTTAACCTCAACTTGTTGCTACCTAATGAGAATTTTGTCACTGTATTCTAATCCTGCTTAAAAGATACAGTGGTTGTGATGTCGAGGTAAACCTCAAGGGACTACTCATAGACCACGTCTCTCAGGTTCCTATAAGATTCCGTCACATGACTCTAACAAAAGAAGATAAAGATATGTAAGTGCTTTCTGAATGGTGCAGAAATACGCAAGTGTAAAGCTGAATGTGGTGTAAGAACATAGTTATGTCCCAAGTTGCAATCAAGAAAACTGACAGTATATTGAACATCAACAACACAGCTGAAGTTAAAATAGAGGAGATAGTTATTACAATAAATTGTAATTTAATCAGGTCATGTTCAAATATTGTGCCCAGTATCAATAAAGACATTTGAGTACTGAACATAGTGCAAAAAACAGTCACAAGACAGACTTGTAGAGTTACAGTTCCAAATTATTAAGCAACACTGAAGAAACTTAATGGTTTCATCCGAGAGGGACTGAGAGAGAATTTTTTTGAGGAATACAAGATTATTAAGGGTGCAGAAATAACTAATTTCAGGAAAACAATGGGATATAAATGACTGTGTGTGCACTTACTTTTCAGGTGTAAAGTGGGGGTATACCATACTGATTTAGAAGTGGGAGAAAGTGAGGACTGCTGATGCTGAAGACCAGAGTCGAAAGGGTGGTGCTAGGAACGCACAGCAGGTCAAGCAGCATCCGAGGAGCAGGAGAATGGCTGTTATGGGCATAAACCCTTCATCAGGAAGATTCCTGATTTAGAAGTGGAGTGGTCTGCATCCAATCTGAGCACTCATTGGTTTCTACTGCTCAATTTGTGAGGCTGCTTTTTTTAGATGTTCAAAGGCTAGATGTTCTTATTTAGTTTTTTCATGCATGAATGAGCAAATGCATCTTGAAATTCATTGTGTAGCTGTTCACTTCAGCTTGTTTCTCTCTCCACTGGACTCTGAAGTCACGTTGACACCAAAGTAATGGTTACCATGGAATTAAGGCAAAATCCTTGGACAGAAATGCTTGACTAGTTCTCCATTCCCCTTTGTGGAATGACTTTCTTTTAGTATTTTTTTTTGTAACCTAATAACAGTTGCCCATAACTAACTTTGGCAACTAAATATGATTTATTGCTTAAATTATACTTCTACGACAGTTAACGTTTTATTGTCAGACCTATGGGAGCAGGAGTGTGTCAAGTGATCAGATATTCCGGATAATCAAGAGGTCCACATAATCAATGTAAAAACATACACTGAGTAATAAAAATGTAAAGCAGGGGATATACATAACACTGCTATACTTTATTTACAGCATAAATTGCTCAAATAATGATGCAACTTTACCTTAAATAAAGCTTACTGGCAGACAGCCTTCTCACTCAAACTTTCAACTGACTACTCAGACATTGTGATGGAATTGGTATTCGAGGAGAAGTTAACCCGAAATTGAATCAACTGTTGATATTTCATATGGCTATTCGATTGAACAACAAGTGTATTTACATTGAGGTAAATCTATTTAAAAATAATCGGACAGAATAATACAGTAAACTTGATAGTATCTGAGATATATCATTTTTGCTGGTTTATCAAGATCATCGATTCATAAGATGCCGGTTAAAACAAAGTTTGCAATATTATTTTAATCACTTCTGTTTCTTTAAATTTACAAAGCCAATGCTTCAAAATGTAATGATACAGTATCCTTGCTTTCATTGGGTATAATATTCCCTCTAAGCTGCACATGTGCACAGACAATCCAAGCTTCTGCACAGCGACTGGCATTTCTACACTGGTAGATTAGATTAGATTAGATTAGATTATTTACAGTGTGGAAACAGGCCCTTCGGCCCAACAAGTCCACACCGACCCTCCGAAGAGCAACCCACCCAGATCCATTCCCCTACATTTACCCCTTCACCTAACACTATGGGCAATTTAGCATGGCCAATTCACCTAACCTGCACATCTTTAGACTGTGGGAGGAATCATGACATTGAAATTGCTGCAGCATGTTGGCTTCAGTGGCCAGTACAGCTAGAATGAAAATGAGAGGGAAAGCTGCTTAGGTGTCATTGCGGACCCAAAATGGCACAGGATCAGAGGGAGAGGATTAGGTCATTCAGACATTTGCTCCATCTTTTTACATTGTAACTGATAAGACCAAACTTTGCAGAAGCAGAAGTAGACCATTCAACTAAAGGTTGACTTGCAGGTTGACTCCGTGGTTAAGAAAGCGAATGTAATGTTTTAATTTATCTCAAGAGGGTTGGAATGTAAAAGCATCCATGTGCTTCTGAGACTTTATAAAGCTTGGTTAGGCCCCAGTTAGAATACTATGTCTAGTTTTGGGCCCCACACCTCAGAAAGGACATACTGGTACTGGAGTGTGTCCAGCAGAGATTCCGTCGGATGATCCCTGGAATGGCAGGCCTAATATATGATGAACGGCTGAGGATCTTGGGATTGAATTCATTAGAGTTTAGAAGGTTGAGGGGAGATCTAATAGAAACTTACAAGATAATGCATACCTTAGAAAGGGCGCACGCTGGGAATTTGTTTCTGTCAGGCAGTGATACAGGACCTGTGGGCACAGCTTTAGAATTAGAGGGGGTCAATTTAAAACGGAAATGAGGAGACAATTCTTCAGCCAGAGAGTGATGGGCCTGTGGAACTCATTGCCACAGAGTGCAGTGGAGGCCGGGACATTAAATGACTTCAAGGCAGAGATTGATAAATTCTTAATCTTGCAAGGAATTAAGGGCTGCGGGGAGAA
>NC_057728.1:36231034-36273955 GCF_004010195.1 Chiloscyllium plagiosum | reverse complement strand
GCTTTCAGTGACTTATGAGAAATGACCCACAGGTCATTTGACAGCAACGCTTTCCAATTTCTCACTATTAAGGAAAACTGTGCACCTCTATTCCTCCTACCAAAGTGGACAATTTCAGACATCCACATTATATTCCATCTGCCATGTTCTTGTCCACTCATCTAGCCTGTCTAAATCTCCCTGAAGCCTCTTTGCATCTTCATTACAACTCACATTCCCACCTAGTCTTGTGTCATCCATAGACTTGGAAAGACTATTATTACTCCCCACAACAAAATCATTAACATAGACTGTGAATGATTGGTGTCCAATCACTGATCCTTGTGGAAGCCCATTTGTCACAGTGTGCCAACCATTTATTCCTAGTCAAAGTTTTCTGCCTGTTAACTAATTCTCAATCCATGCTGGTATGTTACCACAATCCCATGTGCTGTAATAAGTAATGAAAACAGAAAGTGCTAGAGAAATTCAGCAAGTCTGTCAGCTTGTGTGGGGAAAGAAAAGGAGTTCAGTTTTCAAGTTTGATATGACACCTCTTTGGAACTCCCTGAGATGGCCTTTCCATGTGATGGAACCGGAAATTACTCCAAGTAGCAAAGATGGCCTGGATGAAGGTAGCTATGGTGGTCAATGCCCATGGTGCCCAGAGGAGTGACTAGATGCAGATGCAAGAGAATGAATGATCTCTTGAGATTCACCAGCACAAGTGCCATTGCCTATTTAATGCCTCTTTTCTTTATAAGTGTGAGTTGGCATTATGAGCTAGCCATGCACAGGAATGTCAGACACAAGAGTGGCTACCAGATATTTCCATTACAAGCCTCATATGCCATCAATATTTGTCACCTCATTGCACATACCTAGATTGATCTGCTTGCATCACAGCTCTATTGCCTTTCTGAGGAAGCCGAGGGATGCTGACCTCACTCTAAGTGGTTCATTCCCTCAAGAAGTGAATGAGGTGTCAATGGCAGGGAGGAGGAGTGAGAGTCCTCTTAGGGCACTTGAGAGGTCACCTGCTGCACCAACTCTCTCAACCAGAGAGCCAAATACCTACTTTGGGTCAGGTCAAGGAAATTGCATCTGCACCACCAGCAGGCTGGAGCCGTCTAGGTCTCATGGCATCAGAGAACACTCACCATGGTAATCTGTGGCAAGTTGACAAAGTAGTCAAAATGTTTTGACCAGATCAATTGCTGTTGCTGAGGTACCACCCAGACCAGTGATAGAAAGAGAAAGCTGAAAGAATGTGGATGTCACTTTGGATATACAGGTGTCAACCTTTTTTTCTAAATTCCTGTGGTCTTGTGTAACCTGTTTATACTTCAAACAGTTTTGCACTTTCTCTCAAATACATGGAGGGGTGTTGTCATCCATGTTTCAGGTAAGTGAAGATTATGGATACCATCATGCACCAATCTCGAACAAGAGGCGGATATTCTCTGAGAAATAGGAACATAAGCCACAGTAGTTGTGTCCCACGAATGAACCAATTTGGTCTGACCTGTCTACATGTTGGTGATAAATGAATGTTCCTCGCAAACAAAAGTTTTTTTTGTGATACAGGGTGGTGGTGGAGAGTTGTTTTTCAGACTGGAGGCCTGTGACCAGTGGAGTGCCACAAGGATCGGTGCTGGGTCCACTACTTTTCATCATTTATATAAATGTTTTGGATGAGAGCATTAAAGGTGCAGTTAGTAAGTTTGCAGATGACACCAAAATTGAAGGTGTAGTGGACAGCAAAGAAGGTTACCTCAGATTACAACAGGATCTTTATCAGATGGGCCAATGGGCTAAGAAGTGGCAGATGGAGTTTAATTTAGATAAATGTGAGGCGCTGCATTTTGGGAAAGCAAATCTTAGCAGGACTTATACACTTAAAGGTAAGGTCTGAGGGAGTGTTGCTGAACAAAGAGACCTTAGAGTGCTGGTTCATAGCTCCTTGAAAGTGGAGTCGCAGGTAGATAGGATAGTGAAGAAGGTGTTTGTTATGCTTTCCTTTATTGGTCAGAGTATTGAGTACAGGAGTTGGGAGGTCATGTTGCGGCTGTACAGGTGAGGCCACTGTTGGAATATTATGTGCAATTCTGGTCTCCTTCCTATTAGAAGGATGTTGTGAAACATGAAAGTGTTCAGAAAAGATCTACAAGGATGTTGCCATGGTTGGAGGATTTGAGCTATAGGGAGAGGTTGAATAGGTTGGGGCTGTTTTCTCTGGAGTGTCGGAGGCTGAGGGGTGACCTTCTAGAGGTTTATAAAATCACGAGGGGCATGGATAGGATAAATAAACAAAGTCTTTTCCCTGAGGTGGGGAGTCCAGAACGAGAGGGCATAGGTTTAGGGTGAGAGGGGAAAGATATAAACGAGACCTAAGGTGCAAAGTTTCACTCAGAGGGTGGTATGTGTATGGAATGAGCTGCCAGAGAAGTGGTGGAGGCTAGTCCAATTGCAACATTTAAAAGGCAACTGGATAGGTCTACGAATAGGAAGAGTTTGGAGGGATATGGGCCAGGTGCTGGCAGGTGGGATAGTTTGGGTTAGGTATCTGGTCAGCATGGACGAGTTGGACCGAAGGGTCTGTTTCTGTGCTGTACATTTCTATGACTCTATGACTCTGTGTAAATCTGTAGAATCCCATTATCTGGCCATCAAAGTGAACAGGAGTTCATCTTTGCAAATAGAATGAAGAAATATAAAATGTATGATACGGAGTCATAGAGATGTACAGCACGGAAACAGACCCTTCGGTCCAACTCATCCATACTGACCAGATATCCCAACCTAATCTAATCCCACTTGCCAGCACTTGGTCCATATCCCTTTAAACCTTCCTATTCATATACCTATCCAGATGCCTTTTAAATGCTGCAATTGTACCAGCCTCCACCACTTCTTCTGGCCGTTCATTCCATACAAGCACCATCCTCTGCATGAAAACATTGCCCCTTAGATCTCTTTTATATCTTTCCCCTCTCACCCTAAACCTATGCCCTCTAGTTCTGGACTCCTCCACCCCAGGGAAAAGAGTAGGTCTATTTATCCTATCCATGCCCCTCATGTAAACCTCTGTAAGGTCACCCCTCAGCCTTCGACGCTCCAGGGAAAACAGCCCCAGAATATTCAGCCTCTCCCTACAGCTCAAATCCTCCAATCCTGGCAACATCCTTGTAAATCTTTTCTGAACCCCTTAAAGTTTCACAATATCCTTCCAATCGGAAGGAGACTGGACTTGCACGAAATATTCCAAAAGTGGTCTAACCAATGTCCTGTACAGCAGCAACATGATCTCCCAACTCCTATACTCAATGCTCTGACCAATAAAGGAAAGCATACCAAACACCTTCTTCACTATCCTGTCTACCTGTGACTCCACTTTCAAGGAGCTATGAACCTGCACTCCAAGGTCTCTTTGTTCAGCAACACTCCTAAGGACCTTACTAATAAATGTATAAGTCCTGCGAAGATTTGCTTTCCCAAAATGCAGCACCTTGCATTTATCTAAATTAAACTCCATCTTTCACTCCTCAGCCCATTGCCCATCTGATCAAGAGTCTGTTGTAATCTGGGATAACCCTCTTTGCTGTCCACTACACCTCCTATGTTCATATCCAAATCATTTATATAAATGACAAAAAGTAATGGACCCAGCACCGATCCTTGTGGCTACTTCCTGGTGTCTGGTGTCTGTCCGCCAGATATTATAATAGTGGAATGAGGACATATGAGAAAAATAATCAGAATTATAATGAATGATAAAATTCCTGCTAATAGGCCTCTTACAGCTGACTAATGAGATCTTGTCTTGACACGCACAGCTTAGTTGTAAAATGGTCTCAACTTTAAGAAAGGCCTTGCTTGACTTCTCTCGCATTTCTCCCAAGGTCTTTGCCATCGCCATGGCTGTCAGGCCCTGGGAAGATTCCAGCCATGTCAATTTTTAATTTAGATAACTGGAATAATGTTAGGCCTCTGTATTTGTATCATATTCCAATCATAGCTGATTTCTATATTTAGAGAAGCAACAGAAGCTGGTCCAATGCAAGTTCTGACATCTGATTTGCATTTCTCTCCATTGTCTAACACAAGACTGTCTGAATAAGTTAAAATATGCTGTTCTCCAATAATCAACTTCAATGCGCCATTGCTTGTCAGAATTTTCCACCGTTGACATATAATACAATTCTATTGGCTGTATTGGCAAGACTGTTTATCTTTGTTTGCATGATTCATGAGACCAATGGCGCCTACAAAGTTCAGATCCCAAATTTCTCTATCGGTGTATGCAATGCCTGATTTGATGAGATTGTCTCATTGCAAGACCAATCACAGCCCTAAATTATATAGAGAACACTGTGCGACATCTGCCACCAACTGTTATATTGAACCAATAAGTTAACTCATTGCTAATTCTCAATATACATTGTACTTCTTCATGTACAATCCCAATTATGCTAATAATTTTCCTAAATAACCAATGTATTTTGAAAATCGGCCACAACAAATCTTTGTAAATACTACTGACCACCTTCAATTAAATTCAGAACCACTAATAACTTTTTCAGCAAAGCAAAGAATAAAAAAAGACTAAAGATTAAAATAACAAAAAAACAGCTAGCACCTCTCAGAGTTAGTTATCAATAGCTGTTCTAATTTTGTTGAAGTTAATTGTGCAGAAGAAATTGCAGCAGACAACAGTAACATTATACCACAGCAGACGTCACAATCAAGTTCATTCCTCTGTTTAGGAAGTCTGACGATCATTCCTTTTGTCCAAACTTTCACGGTTCTTCTTTCTCTCCATACTAAACAAACAGACATAAAGTGCTAGCCAAATTCTCATCTCCATTAACTTTGACCAACCCCTCACAAATTATGGATTGTTGTTTGATCCTTAAATTAGCTCTGGTGGAAAGTAGCTCCCATACGGAGGTTTCACATTTGACATCAAGTTCAGTCCCTTTTCCAATATAGCTTTCAATTCTACCATTTGAAACAGTTTTGTTCAAAATTTCATACAAACTGCTCTGCCACCTGCTCTTCATTCGTTCTGATTTTGTAACAAGTGTATCATGTGTTTCCAACAGAAGTTTCAATGTAATGGTCAAAATTACTTGTGAGATAAAGGCTCATTGTTTATTATCATAATTTGTAAATTTGAATTCAAAAGTAGGGGATATGTCGAGCAACGTAAAGTTTCACCATAAGAAACCAAGCATTCTCTTGAAGACAGTAATGTTTTATGTTACTTCTGAGTGTTCACAAATATTCATGCAAAGTCATTCATTCTCAAATCAAGATGCTATCAGGATCTCACAGGCTTTTGTCTGTCTCAAAACTGTTCTGGCTTGTTCAGCATCAGTGCTGGGCTCTCTTTGTACCTGTATCAGACACCCCTTCTTCCTTGTCCTAGGAGATGTGACTGATCCATCTCCTCTTTAAGTTCATAGGACCATTAGACACTGGAGGAGAATTGAACCATTTGACCCATTGAATTTTCTCTGCCAAATGATCATGGCTGGTGTGTTTCTCAATCCCATTCTCCTGCTTGTGAATCTCCTCTGGACCCCTCCAACACCAAAACATCCTTCCCTAGACAGGGGGCCCAAAACTGCTCACAATATTCCAAATGCAGTCTGAACAGAGCCTTATACAGCTTCGGCTGTACATTTCTGCTGTTGCATTTTAGTCCTCTTAAATGAATGCTAACATTCAATTTGTCTTCCTAACATTCAATTGAATGTGCATATTGACCTTAAGAGAATCCTGAACTTTATGCTTCAGATTTCCAGAGCCTTTCCCTGTTTAGAAAATAATTTACACATCTATTTTTCTGATCAAAGTGTATAGTCTTACACTTACCCACATTGTATTCCATCTACCTCATTGCCTACTCTCTTCGCCTGTCCAAGTCCTTCTGCAGCCTTCCCACTTCCTCAAACCTGTCTGCCCCTCAACCTATCTTTGTGTCCTCTGCAAAGTTAGCAACAATGCCTTAAGTTCCTTCATCCAGATTGTTAAATGTAGAACATGAATAGTTGTGGTCTCAACATGGGCAACTGCGGAACTCCACTAGTCACTGGCTTCCATCCTGTAAAAGACCCCTTTATCCTTACTCTCTGCCTTGTGCCAATCCTCTGTTTTTGCCAGTATCTTGTCTCTAATACCATGGGATCTTATTTAGCAGTCTCTTGTGTAGCACCTCATCAAAGGCCTTCTGGAAATCAAAATAGGTCATATCCATTGGCTCTCCTTTGGCTAACTTTCTCCATACCTCCTCAAAAGATTCTAACAGATTTATCAGGCATGATATCCCCTTGATGAATCCATGCTGACTCAACTCTATTTTATCACTTCTAAGTATTCTGGAATCTCACCGTTAATAATGTACTTGAAAATCTTACCAATGGCCGAGGTCAGATTAACCAGCGTATAGTTTCCTGTCTTCTGCCTCCCAACCTTCTTAAACAGGAATATTACATTAGCAATTTTCCACTTCTCTGGCACAGTGATTCCTGAAGGATCACCACTAATGCATCCACAATTTCCTCAGCTAACTCCTTCAGAACTTCAGATGTCATTCATCTGGTGATTTATCCACAGTTACCCCTTTCAGTTTTCCCAGCACCTTCTCTTCCTTGATTTAGCCACTACATTCACCTCTGCTCCCTGACTGTCTTGAAGTTTTGGTGTGCTGCTGGTGTTTTCCACCATGAAGACTGATGCAAAGTCCCTATTTCGTTCCTTTGTCATTTCTTTGTTTCCTATTACTACTTCTCCATCCTCAGTTTCCAGCGGTCTAATGTCCACCCTTGCCTCTCTCTTACCTTTTAGATATCTGAAAAGCCTTGCAAACTTCTTTTATATTACTAGCTAGCTAAACCCTCATATTTCATCTTCAACCCCCTTCTTGCTTTTGCTGTTAACCTCTGCTGGACTTTAAAGGTTTCCCAAACGTCTGGCTTCCCACTAATCTTCACCAAATGGTATTCTTTATGTTTTGCTTTTGTGCTGTCCCTGACTTCCCTTTGTCAGCCGTGTTTGCCCCATCCTCCCTGTCATTGAGATTGAGCTTTTTTAATTGCAATCTTCTATATGGTCTGCTTTTAGCTGCCATACAGAACATCCCCAGTATATGGAGCTGCAAAAAGCAGGAGGAAACATCGAATAATGGTTAATAAAAACAAGTATTACTATAATCTGGTTTGTCGATAGCTATGTCCCAAAAGCCTTATTGTTTTTACTTCAATGGTTCAATTTTACCAAGGCAAGCTAAGCTACACACTACTAGAGTAGGAGGAGGAATATGGTGAAGACCTCTCAGCAGGAGGCTTAGCCACCTAGGGTTTCAGCGAGTAATTCTATCTGAGCTATAGCAACAAATTGTGCGTATGTCTCCATTCCAGTAAAGAATGCATGAAGACCCTTAGCTTCAGGGCAGGATGAATCAGGCATTCCAAGAGGCTGTGAAGGTAACTTTGGTCGTGAATACTTTCACATTAGGTATCTTCCAGGTTGTGAAGAAGTTACATTTTCAAATGCTCACAGTCTACTATCTGCTGTTATACAAAGGAAGTCACTCAGGCTCTGTACCCCAAAACAGCTGAAAACCTCTCATTTTCACTTGGCAATGATAGCAGCCTTTCCTAACCTGCTGGGTACAATTAACTACACATGCTTTGCTTTGCAGGTGTACCTTGTAAGGTCAGATACACTGCAACAATTCCACTTCCTCAATGTTCAGCACATACATTACTATACTTAATGTTTCAGGTCAAATCCAGGAGCAAGCTGGTTTTAGCCCCTTCACTTTCCTAGGCTCAGATATGTCCACAGTGGTGCCTGTCCCCTTGTCAGTTGGGTTCTACAGTTTCTGGTTGTGTGCCACTTTAAGGTGGACTTTTAGACAGAGGGAACTATGTCAGTGAGTGTGGCACAATATGTTTAGGTATTGAGTTTGATACATTTGGATAGTTGGCATCATGTGCAAGCTGTCAAATGTGAGTTTGAAGAAAGCAACAATATTAAATGTATGAGGCTTAGGTGAAGACTTGTATGCAAAGTATGAATTGTAGTTGATGAGTGGTTGTGGAAAGGTGACTCAAAGGGGGTGGTGAATTAAGCAGCATGTGAGGCTCACACTGCAGTGGGTGAGATATGACATTTGTAGATGTAATCACTGGCCTTAGACATACACTGTTGCAGGTTCAATGACCTCAAGTATATCTAAATCCTAGAGGCTATACCTCTGGAATTGACTGCAATGGCAGTTCACTCCCAATACCTTACTGCATTTCTCCAGAAGGCCTCATGCTCCACCTATGGATATAAAACCATCCTCTCTCTGTTCACCACCTGCAGTGAGACTTCAGTATTACATCAGAGGACAATGAAATATGCTCTCTCACACCTCCTGCAAATATCTCACTTTGTAACTGGATCCTGGACTTCCTGACTGGGAGACATCAGTCAGTCCCAATTGGGAACAGCATTTCCAAGACCATTACAATGAGCACATCCCCCCCAGGGCTGTGTGCTCAGTCCACTGCTGACCACCCTACTGGCACACGACTGTGTAGCAATGCACAGCTCGAATCATATCATTAAGTTCACTGATGGCCTGTAATAGGTCTCATTAGCTGGAACGATGAGTCACCATACAGAGAGGAGGTGTAGTAGCTAACAGGCTGGTGCAGAGCCAACAACCTGTCTCTGAAGGTGGACAAAACATAAGAGATGGCTGTTGACTTCAAGAGGGAATGGAACGACCATATTCCGCTGGATATTGACGGCTCTCCCATGGAGATTGTGAAGACCACCAAATTTCTTGGCATTCACCTGGTCCCTCAACACCAGCTCCATAGCTAAGAAAGCCCAGCAGCATCTCTACTTTCTGCATAGGTTGAGGAAAGCCCACCTCCCAACCCCCAACTTCACCACATTCTACAGAGGGTTCTTCGAGAGTACCCCCGAGCTGCTGCATCACTGCCTGATTCGGGAATTGTACCGTCCTGGATCGGAAGACCCTACAACGGGTAGTGACGACAGCTGAGAAGATCATCGGGGTCTCTCACTCCCCTCCATTACAGACATTTACACCACATGCTGAATCCAAAAGGCTAAGAGCATTGTGAAAGACCCCAGACACCCCTCACTCAAACTCTTCTCCCTCCTGCCATCTGGCAGTAGATGCTAGAGCATTCAGTCTCTCATGGTCAGAGTGTACAACAGTTTCTTGCCCCAAGCCATCAGGCTCCTTAACACTGTTTGATCAGACTCTTTTCCATCTGAAACTCTGCACCACTTCAAATTGATATTTGAACAATGTTTTATTAATTATTATTCTTTATTACACTATAATTTGGACACCACTGTGCCTATTGTCTTGACGCATCAGGAATTACTGTGCTGCCTTGTGTGTTTTGCACTTCTTATGCACTTTATGCCACCCTGTGTACAATCATGTGGTTTGTGCTGTCTATGTAGCACCTTGGTCCTGGAGGAACACTGTCTCATTTTTACTGGATCTGTTGTATATGGTAGAAATGACAAATAAAGCTACTCTTGTCTCTTGTGCCTTTTCTAGATGAAGCTCACTTTAAAAATGATTTTAAGCCCATGCTCCAACTAAAATACATTTTCTGTTTTCAGGAGCTTGCTGGCTTTAAGCAGTATGCATGTGGTCTCTCATGAGTTTGCACTGCCTACACAGGAAGATAGCAACTTACACTGTCCTTGGACTTTCTGCATGTTAAAATCAGTTCAGTGAGAAGTCCACAAAATATTTGATTGTTTCATGAATCAGAAGGAATGGGTACTGGTGAATAATTTATTCTGATGTCCATTCATGTTTCTGGAGGTAATGAATTTTGCCTCTCGAACCTCTGATTATTGATGTTTAATTAGCAGATCGGATGGCAAAGGGATGACTTCATTCTGTAATGAAATTGCCTGGGGCTCAGCCTTTTCACATTGCCATGACAGATACCACATTCAATGGGATAGAGGTCGGTAGACTTTGCACCCTTCTTAAGAAATTTATCGTCTGCTACTAATCTGATACTCAGCAAACACAAAGATGAATTATTGCAATAGCAGCTCACAGAAATTATTACAATATGATGAAAAACATTTCATGTCCAAATTTCATCTGGCATTCCATCCCTTGATTTTAACTTGCATATCTTTCACCATCAAAATAAATCATTAATTGTCACATCAGAGAGATACAGTGCTAATGTAAGATGTGCTGATTTTTATGAAGACATTTTCAGATAGTTAGAATCTCTGAAACAGTGATGTGTCCAGAATATTGACCTATGCATTATTAGTACAAGCTTAGATTACAGCACACACACTGTCCATAATAACACTAGACACCTATCTCAAGTAGAGTGCAATAAAATTCTCTTTTTATATTTTCTGTTATCAATAGTAAATAGTGAGTTTATGAGATACTGGGAGAAGGCAACATTTGAGAGATAAGGAGGGATTTTACAAGAGTTAAATGATGCTGCAGAAGTTACTAAAATTACAGATCAACAGTAAAGAATCATTAAATGAGATGAGTTGACTACAAAGTAGATACATTCTTATAAGGTGATAAATAGTACCTCAAATGATAGAATTCTGCAGATAAATAGATCAATTAAAACTGAAATGCACCTCGAAAGGGAAACATATGATAAAACTTGGGCCAACAATAAAAAAATCATGAGAAATAT
This sequence comes from Chiloscyllium plagiosum, assembly GCF_004010195.1. Classification (NCBI taxonomy): domain Eukaryota; kingdom Metazoa; phylum Chordata; class Chondrichthyes; order Orectolobiformes; family Hemiscylliidae; genus Chiloscyllium; species Chiloscyllium plagiosum. The sequence goes on along the minus strand of NC_057728.1, from coordinate 36,263,234 downwards.
AAAAATATAGAGATAAAAAGGGAGATTTGAATTGCTACAAAGGGACATAATTTTCATTTCATTCATTTGTTTGCCTTAGCTGTATTTAAATTACACTGTTTCTTGTATTAAATCTAAATCTTTTCTCTGAAGTCTAACTCATTCCTCAGAGACGGAAACTCATTAATGAAACTGAATATTGTTAAAAAGTTCAAGATTAAAGAATAAAGTGAATAAGATTCCTGTTCGGCAACTAAGAAAGCAACCTGTGTGAATTGGCCTTCTCAAACCAGGTTTGACTTATTTGGTGCATTGCTTTAGAAACTGACATGCGTTAATGAGGAAACTAGTTTGTAAAATAAATGCATTCATGAATATTGTACTTATGTCTGAGCAGAACTATGCTTGGTTCTTCTCTTCACTGCTGATGTGTTCTGAACTCTAACCTGTCTGAAATGTTTATAATTCCCTGTCTGGAATATTGTTTACTCAATTATTGCTTAACCGCACAGATACATGGCTGCACCACATCACTATTTACAAGAATGAGTACCTGACAAATTCATTTTCTCTATGCATTTCCAAGTGCCTGGGTGAAATGGGAGATGATCAGATTCTTAGGTAGAGGAGCAGAGCAAGAGCAAGCACCCAAAGATATAGCAATACATCCTCAAAGGGACAAGGGAAAGTTATTCACTAAATTTAACTATGTTAAAATGAACTCCTCCAGATTTTTCTCATATTAGATATGCATAAATAGTATAGACTCGGCAGCTGGAATGAAATAATCCTTTCAATCACACTGTCCTCCTTTAGCAAAACAGGCTGAACATTTATACAGATATTTCAGCTTCAAGATTGGGCTGCAGTTGCTACACTAGTATAGAATGGTGCTCCACTGAGGGTCCATCATGCTGGTGTTATTTGCGTATGCCATGCTGTTGTTATATTGGATCAGATTCCTCCATACACAGCTAGGGCAAACGCCAGAAATGTTAAAAATACTCATTAACATCTGGGTCTTACATGTGTCATTTTCCCGAGGAAGCTGCCACTGAGATAAGGCATCTGTTGCAGTACAGTTCATGCTTCAAACCAAGCGATGGACAGCACAGTCTGGTCTCTATCAAATTGTCACCATGGCTTGAAGTTTTTTATGCAACGTGGTCTTTTCAGGCTGCAACAAGGGAAATATGTAACATCTCCTGATTTGAAGTTCATTGTTGCATTGGGAGATCATAGCAATTCTCGCGGACAGGAGGAAAACCTACACCTGATACCCAGGAATTAAGTAAAGCAACATGAGAAAGCAATTGGCTTTTCTAGCATCGTATGTTCGCTTGGAGTGCAAGGTATCAAATCCTGCATTGCATCATGTTGGTCTGTGCCCTTTTTTCTGGTTGCACTCATGGTCCATGTCCTAGCTTTCCCAAGCAGGTTGTTGTGCGAATCTTATTATTGGGCAACTAGAACCATTCACTTCAAATACGGCTCAAGACTCCTGTCAGGACACAGGTACAGATGCAGAGCTGGGGTACAAACATCATCGAACAGTCAAATCACTCACCCACTTCTACAACTCTGAGATCTACAGCCCCAACATTTCTGGCAACTTGAGATTTTGTGCTGCATGACATTGCCATGATGAGGGACTTGTACTGACCCTCACATGGACAACAGGGAGTAGAGATGGAGAAGGGCCATGAAGAAGATCACCAGTGGCATCAACCACATTACTACCATCATCCAAATGTATTCCTTCACATGAATCTTAGCAGCCTCACTTCACTATAAACCTGAAAAACAAAATAGCAACTCAGTTCCATCTATTTGACAGCCATGATTGGATGGTGGAGCAGACTTGATTTGCCGAATTCTGCTCCTATATCTAATGGTCTACCAAGAAGAATGAAACATTCCATTTGTGCTTACTTTTTGGTATTTATCTAAGCAGTTTTAATGAAATATTCTCTCATGGCTATAATTTAGATAGTAGCAGGATGCTGACCATTGGCTGGAGTCCCTTCAGACCCTGATGGTCGACAGCCCCCAGAGGTGCCTGCTGCAAGGGTTGGGGCAACTTGGGCCAACTGTTTCTGTGGCAGTGAAAGGCGATGTACTGAAACAGCTAACAGGGGAAGAGGTACACCGTCTTCAAAGGACAGCAGGTCTCCCACCTTTAAAACCAAGGCCAAACTTCTGGTCACATACCTCAGCACTCCTACAGGAAAATGGTGCAGATCTAAATTATTATTTACTCTGGTTCTTTGCTGCTGCACTTTTCTGTGTGCATTTCTTAACTCTTCATGTCACACATTATTGTTTGTCTCCTCACTGCCGTGCCATCTTGTTTCTTTAAAGTCTTTTTTAAGCTTTCCTCTAGTTGAACCCCATCCTTAAACTGAATCAGAAATGATGTAGCCCAGCTCCAGCTGAGCCCAGCAGTTCCCCAAAAGCCTCCATTGTGGAGGTGGACGCCACATGCTCCCTTTCCACCCCAGAGTGTGGGCAGATGGCTGGGACTTGTGGCTCCCTCCATGACTCATTGCCTGGACCTATTGTGGCTATCCTTTCGCCAGACCCTGGAGCGGGCTCACAAGGAGGTCCCTGATTTCTAAACTGAAAGGTTGCTCATGGCAGAACAAGTACATCCTCAGAGGTCTACGCCTTCAGTACATGAACTGTTTAACGTTTATTCAACAGAGACACAAAGAAAGAAGTGATTGGTGAAAGCAGATATAGTTTGCCATGCTGACTCAGTGAAGTGAGATTGGGGTGACAAAGGGTGGGGTGGCAGGGAGGAGAAGATAGAAAGCAGGGCAAGATGTGAAGAAACCAAATGTGACATCTCCATTAGTGCTGCCACCAGCCATGCTGCCTCTATGAAGTACTGGGTGCCTTTTAGTATTCAATGAAACTTGATTTTGCCTCACCCTCCAACCAACAAATCAGGAAACAGCCATTGAGCTCTCAGCATCAGCTCAAAATGATCTTTGCAAATAGGTGATGCAGCACACCAGTTTTTAAGGAGTGAGTGAATTTTTCAATCTCGGGTTTTTAAACTACAACAACATCCAAAATAAAAACAAGTCTGGATTATAGAACACTCAGTGAAAAACAGATCAAGCAGAATTTTATTTTTCAAGCTGACAAAAGTACACCAAAGCTCTGCTTTTGCCTGGATAGGATAACTATTTCCAAAGTACCAAAAGGGAATGCCATTTTAGAATGTTACATGAGATTTCTAACTTTGATACTTGAATCATGCTTTTCATGGAATAAAAACTGAAAATTTACTAAAAGAGATGAGTTCATTGTAATACATGCCGTTTTTAGATTTCTTAGTTTTGATTATACCACATTTTTGTCTCGTCAATGCAACTTTCAGTTATTAGCAAATGCTTAACATTTGTAATAAAAGTGATTCCTCATTCCACAACACACAAGTAATAGAATTCAAATTGTATAAACTGGAGAAATGAATGTTGTGATCAGCATTTACATTTGTTGCAGTTAATCATGTTCAAGACATCAGCTTCTTTTTGCAGTCCACTGAGCAGAACAGCATTCCTTCCACAGGCATGAACTTCTGGCCAATCAGACACTTGCCACAGCAAGAGCACAGGAAGCAGTCAGGTGTAGCGTGCCAATTGTATTTCCCATATGTAACACGCTGGGCCTCAGGATCAATGACGTTGTGACAACATTGGCACACCTAAAATCAGACATGGACACAGAAAGAAATTCACAGTTGCACAGAATTTACACTGACATCTATCAACCTATCTGGTAGCGCTGTGCAAAATTTGGATAATTAGTTCCTGACTGCATGCTTGTTCCCTGCTGCCAATTTGCTTGCGTTCAAAATGTTTTACTCTGACCTCTTCAACTCAAAAGAAACAGCGTCGAAGAAATGCCATAAATTGACAGTTGCTTGTTTTTTTTTGAAAGTCATTAGATTTTAAATGACAAACAAGCCCTTCCAGGAGGGCAGCTTTTCTCAAATGCAGAATGATTAAAGTACAAAGGCTATTTTCCACACCCATTTGGTGTAAAGGTTGACAGGAAGTGGGAATGAATCCTTTAGGGGAGTCGCCCTGCAGCCCCATTAAGATTATACACTCCTCTGTGTGCCCCTCATCTGGCCTGTAACATCCTTCTTGGCTCAACCCTCCTCCTTTCCATCCTTTTTGGGTACCTAGCCCCTCTGGGACATTCCTTTGTGGGACAGGTTGCATCCCTGGCAGAGCTCACTATTGGGTCTGCAAGGGCAGCTCTCAAAAGATAGCAATTTCTTTTACTGAACTCCAACTCTCAGGTTAAGGCCACCCAGTTATCTGTGTAGTGCAGTTTACACCTGTAAAATCCAGCCTGTAGGTTCTTACCAAAACACAATATTTTAAATATCGGCATTACTGTTTGCTGTTTCTCATCAATATAGTGGCTGGTTTCAAAAGAAATAACTCTAATTAGAAGGCCCGCTGGGCCAAACAAATCTGTACACAAATAGTTGTAGCAGCTGTACTTCTCATAAAACTCCTACTGAAAATCCCAAACGTCTCTAAGAATAAGTAAAGCACAAGGGTGGAATCAATCTTGATATGACCATTTGCAGCTCTATAATCTCCCAATTACAGACTCAAGTATTTTGGCAAAATACATTACCGCAGCATGAAGCTTCACATAGCAAGGTTTGCAGACAGGTTTGTCATTCACCATAACATAGATTTCTCCGGCAAGGACACAGTCACACTCGAAACAGCAGAAATGCTTCAAGTGCCAATTCTGGCCTTCAGCTTGGGTGTATTCATTGCTGAATATTAACTAGGGAGTGAGAAAAACATCAAGGAACAAGGCAGTGAATGCACAACATACAGTTCAATTTTGTGCTCACAGTACAGAGTCATTAAATCTTATTGATGGATTAAAATTACAGAAATGGAAGTATCAGAATTTAGTCACTTCTGAAAGCTTCAATAATCCAACACATTGTGCAATGAAAGTGAAAGCAGTATGAAGCACAACAGTTTCACGAGGAATTTATAATCTTTACTATGTATTTTAGAACCAATCATGAGGTCTTTAAAAAGCACAAAGTTAAAAAGCACAGAATATATTTTTGAGGTGATTTGAAACGAGAAAAAGGCCTAACAGAATTAAAAAATTATAAATGCACAAGCTGACAGTACTGAAGGAGGCATCCTTACGTTATTTCATTATGTGGAGTTCAGCACACATTTCCAATGTCATAATTTTTTTCATTAAAACCTTTTCAGAAAGTTACACGTGAATGTCTCTTTGCAGTGTTGTGTCACAATAATAAGTGGGGCATGTTTTTAGTGGATTGCACATGGCAGGTTGGAAATCAGAGAGTTATGAAAATCTCTTCAAGACCACCACGTCAACTGACACAGGAACAGAACATGTACCACAGTGACACCTACAGTCTGAGGGAAGCACTGCAAGTTAGAGAATCCTGGGTTTCACTTGAAAGTCTGAGCTAATCAGCATCACAAATCAGGATGTTATCTTTTGGTGCTCTTCTCAACATTTCATCAGCTCCTTTACAGAAAGGGAGAGACTTTAGAAGCAGGTAAAGAATATCCATCCACCTGGTAGAATTTAGAAAGAAAATAACATTGTACAGGCAGGGGTTGTGATAAGAAAATGAAAGTTCTCCTTTCCTATGCAGATCTAGGGAATCACTGTAAATAAATCTTCTATACAATGAGGAACTTTTACTGTCCTCTGTTTAGTTTAGAGTTTAGAAACAGTAATGTATGAAACGATAAAGAGCATTTGGTCTTTGCTTCTTTATAGAATTTCCTAGCGCTTATTGTTATGAAATGCTATATTGCAATACTTCTGATTAAATCTGAGCTTTTATTCAGAACCTTTTCCCAACTATACAACTTACTACGATATCTATGAATAATAATTGCTTTCAGCTCGAGGTAAAAATAGAACAGATGGTTATAATAACAAAACAATTTAAAATATACCAGACCATGCCATTCCTCTTTATCTGTCTCTGTTTGACTCTCACTGGAATTGTGGGAGATTGGCTAATAAATGGGTGCCCAATAAATTTCCCCTTTCAGGATTACCTAAGAAGAAGAAAGCTAACATGATCTTAGTTTAACACATTTTTGCTGTTTTATACTTCAAAGGAAACAACATCTGAACAAAACTGCTTATAAAATGGTTTCCCTGTGGATTTTCACAGAGAGTAATTTTCTATTAATAGATTAAAAAAAAACTGCAGGAATCCTGACACCTAAGTGAATCAATAGTACTGCAGAAGACTAAAACATGCTTGGGAACTCTAGCCTGGAATCTGACAAGTTTGCCAGCAGGCTATGACAACTCTGGAAATCACAACGGGTTTTAGTCGAAAGTTTTTTTTTTAAAGCATATATACCTAATTAGAAAATAAAATTACAACTAAGCTTACAATTACTTGCCTTTTAAATAAAAAATGTTCCTATACTACAAAATCTAACTTCAAGACCTCAGTTTAGTAAAGGACATAAAACGGTGGGAAAAAGAACTTTCAAGTATGATACAGAATTATGTAATTTGCACTCATTGCAAGAATGAGGGAATTAATTAGAAAGTTTAAACTTTTAGCTGACTGGATGAGTATCTGGCTCATTTATTTAGTGACTACCGGCTGGCTCTCCACAAAAATACACATTACTGCCCAGTATGCAAAATAATACTTAAAAAGCCACTATTCTATGCTAGTATATTTGCATGGGAATTCAAAATAAAGTGGAAGTAACTTTACATGAACTATGAGTTCTGTTCTGAAAACTGTTAGTGTTTTCAATGCATATAACTGGGCTGTGGCCATATATAGGGATGAACGAAATGTATTGTAAGTTTTTTGATTTTGGTCGATTTAACTAAGGAAGGCACCTTTTTGATTTCCTATACTAATGTTCAAAGGAAATTGACAGCAGCATATGCTCAGTTCTACTCTATACCACAAGCTATGCAGAAGTGCTCTTGTAGAGTCAATTGTTATTACTCCATCTAAGAGTTACAATTCAATACAATAGTGAGCAAAGTTCTATGTATTTTTTAATTGCGTTATAAAATGCAAATTACAAGATCTGCAGACAAAGTGCACTAATGTTTCTGACTGCTTCCTTGATATATTTTCATGCATTTATTCCATTATTTTCAACTAAATTGCAATCTGATAAGTTTTATTCTTATTTTTCATACAGTCATAGAATCCCTCCACTGTGGAAGCAGACCATTCAGTCCATTGAGTCCACACTGATCCTCCAAAAAGCATCCCAACCTAGACACATCCCAGTATCCTATCCCTGAAACCTTGCATTTCCCATAGCTAACCCACCTAACCTGCACGTCCCTGGACACTTTTGGCAATTTAGCTTGACCAAACCACCTAACCTGCACATCTTTGGACTGTGGGAGGAAACCAGAGTACCAGCAGACACCACCTGCAGACACAGAATGAAGGTGCAAACTCCATTCAGTCACCCAAGGATGGAATTGAACCCAGTTCCCTGGTGCTGTGAGGCAGCAGTGCTAACCACTGGGGCACCGTGCCACCCTTTTTAAAATCAAGATGTTCATAAAGGATATTTTACAGTTTTAAATCCCAAGAGCTATTGGATTGCTGTTAAGTTAGATCATTAGGCATTCAGAAGTTATTCTTTGTACATTTATATAATGGCATACAAGCTAAAACCTCCTCCATTACAGTCCCAGGCTAGATTCTTCATGAATAACTGGTTTACTGTGATATAATATATATTAGCAATTGTTGAGAAGATTTGTAGCTCAGATTGATGATAAGTATGCAAGGTACCTTCACCAGAGACTCACTGATGATGTTACCTAGTTTGGTGACAAAACGTCTGAAAACAAACCTTCTAGCTCAGCGAGCTAACTTACATACATACAATATATTATGTTAAAAAAATGGTGAAATCATACATTTTCTAGTATTTTGACAATGGTTTTTCCCTACCTCATCACAGCCAGCACAACGTGGTTTCTCCGTGTCACAGTAGTGACGTCCACAGTATAGTTTTCCTTTCTTCCAAAAGTAGATCATATCCACAAGCAGTTCACTGCAGATGCAGCAGACAAAACAAGCAGGATGCCACAGCTTGTCATAACCAGCCCGCTCTGCGTATACAGCTGGGTCTCCCTCCTTCATGCTCAATTTACAACGAAAGCATGCCTAGAACAAAAACAAAACTCTCAGTGATCTCAGCAGACAATAGAGAATAACTGAAAATGCGTGACAACGTGATAAAATAAACTTATGACACAGATATACAAATAGAGGAAATTAGTCAAATGGCCCCACAAGCCTGATCTTAGTTTAAGGAGGAGAAAGTGAGGACTGCAGATGCTGGAGATCAGAGCTGAAAATGTGTTGCTGGAAAAGCGCAGCAGGTCAGGCAGCATCCAAGGAGCAGGAGATTCAACGTTTCGGGCATAAGCCCTTCTTCAGGAATGATCTTAGCTTAATCACTGTTTTATGAACTTATCCTCAAGGCTACTTGTAGCAATTTAATCTGTTCAATCCATCTTTATTCACAGTGAATTATTTCACTTGCTAATTCCTATCCACAGCCAAACAGATTCTACACCTTGACCTTCAGAAAGAATAAAAAAGACCGTATGGTATCAAAACCATATAGAGGCTTGAATACATCGGGTACCTGACACTATATAGATACATGCCTCAGTATTTTGCTAGGCAAAAGCGAGGACTGCAGATGCTGGAAACCAGAGTTTAGATTGGAGTGGTGCAGGAAAAGCGCAGCAGGTCAGGCAGCATCCGAGGAGCAGGAAAATCGACGTTTTGGGCAAAAGCCCTTCATCAGAAATGGAGGCAGGGAGCTACCAGTTGGAGAGATAAGTTGGGGTGGGGGGGTGGGGCTGGGGGGGAAATGAGTATTTTGCTGTCATTGTAATACCGCACATCAAAACCCAGATAGCAAGTTTTGTAAGGCTATTCAATCACAGGGAAGAGGAAGAGGAAGAGGAAGATGTCACAGGGAGAGGAAAAAAAAAATTACAGACAAGTTAAAATCTCTCCTTACCAGACATGTGTACATTGGGACAACTGCATATAGTTAACTGAAGAGAGATCGAGAAGCAGGAATCCTGGCTAGTTCTTTATCCCCTCAGTCAAGTTTAGCTTCTAGTGAAGACATGTGAACTAGATAAGGACTGAACTCAAGATTTTCCTAATCTTTATGGTTTCGTTCACAACAAAATTACCAACTGGTCTTCAAACATAAAAAAAGCTACAAGTAGTAAGAATGTTGATTATAGTCATAGAGAGGAGTTTACTTCAAATGAGCTTTCGCCATCTTACCTCCTCCTGCTGAGGGAAAAGGTCAGCAACTGACACTTGAACCTGATTTTCTAGGTTCACAGTTCAGAATGGGATTGAAATACTGCATTGATAGATCCACCAGTATTTGGATAGAAACTAAGTTTGGATATTATTTGCCTTATCTGTCTCTTCAGAAAGTGTAAAACATTCTTTGCTATTATTCAAAGGGGGTTTCCCATGTTTAAGGTAAACTGCTCAATTATCTCATTTTGATTCGATACACCTTACTGTGTACAGAATGGCTGCTGCATTTACTAACAGTGACCATTCCTCAAAAATTTATTGGGGATAAAGTACTTTCCAATGTCATGAGGATATGAAATGATCCATATGGAGGCAAGTTGCTACCTTTTTTGTGACGTGCTTTTGGGCACCTTAAAAACAATAATTCATGCAGAATCAGTCAGAGTAATACAGTTCTGAGGAAGGGTCACCAGACACCAAACGCTAACTCTGATTTCTCTTCACAGATGCTGCCCGACCTGCTGGGCTTTTCAGCAACTTCTGTTTTTGTTTCTGATATCAGCACTCAACCCTCATAAAAATAACTCTCAGGCAGTAGAGCACATCTGAAAAAGCAAAATAGTGATCTCACATAAATGGCTTGGGTGCTTGAAATTTGGATTCAAACTTGGTTACACTGTTGGTCAATTCTGGGGTTGACAATGACAAAGCATTATATGGATTCTAGCTACAACTTAACAGCTGAAGTCTTAATAATTATGTTATTATATACCAATGAAAACAATCCTTGCCTAATTACTGATAAAATGTATACCAATCTAAATATGGCTATGCAAACAATTTACAAAATTTCAGACTGGATCAGAAGCTTTCATAAAATGCTCATTTAGTGCCATCCAGAAAGTGTGCATAAACACAGACATCCTGACGTCAGTGAGCCTGTCAATAAGTATTCCAATTTTGCTCAGCTTTATAAGGAAGGCGTAATCTATTTTAACATGAAAATATCACATTATGATATTCAATTTAAATCACACCAAATCAGCCAAGTGATAGGCTTAACTATTGTTACACGTCCAATACTGAAACGTTTCAATGAAACGATTCAATAATACTTTTAGAGAACGCTAACAATCTGTTGAGGTCTCATTAAAATTGATTACTGCTAAAGGTCAGACAGAGGTTAACATCCATATCCAGTGATTCATTCCAGAAATGCCGGTAGGCATCAGGTTCAATTGATTTGCACCCTTGGGGAACAATTGTCTCACTCACAATTGAGACTTTTCATGTTGACCCTCTTGTGGGACAGCAGAAAACAAATAGGTGGTCAGGGGGACTGTAAAAGAGAGGTTATGCGATCATACCCCAATCAAGGTGGTGACAATTTGGAACATGGACAAAATTAGGGAAAAACAGGAAAATACATCAGCAAAAACATTAACAAATGGAAAGCCTTTATTCCACACCCCATTAAAACTACTTAAAGAAAATTAAAAAGGCTGTTATGAGAACAGGTCAGTTTGCTAATTTTGGAAGGTTCTCGCTAGCATGCTAATACCAAATTTGATTTCCCATAGTGAAGGGCTAAATTGCAAAGAAAATAATGGAAACAATGTAGTCCACCCAAATCCCAAGGTAACCAGTTCCTGTTTAAAGAAATAATCAGTTTCCAAAGACTGGAGAAAATCACACAAAACTAATAACTTTTAAAAGCAATGCTTTAAAAACTAACTGAAGAATTCTCCATCTAAATGCTTTTCTTTCTAAGTAGTTAGCTTCTAATATCTGGTCAGATTTGCCATTTGTGTTGTTTAGATGTGGATGATGCTGTATACATGCCAAAGTACTGGATTTATTTTCAGCTGTTTAAAAAAAATACAGCTAAAATAATAAAGGGCGTGGGCAGAACAGTATTCTGGGTTGTTCAGTTTTCTACTTCCATTCACTGGGACTGCCTTTTCTGAACGAAAGCGAATTGCCCCCTCTGCTGACGATCCGTTGTAACTACTAGTAATTACTTTAAGTTTGTTCTTATATTCAGGATGATAGTTTGCAATGATTGAGAACGGTGTTAGTTTGGCGCTAGGTGAATATTTCCACTTCACATCATTCCATAATATCAAAAGAAAAGGCTTATTTTGTTCTGAAAATACAATTTTTTACACAACTTTCTTTTTGAATAGAGAGGAAACAAAAATATTATGGGCTGAATCATAGATACTTGACTAAGTTCAAGTGCAGGGATTTTCTTCTGGAGGGATTCTCACCTCGAGGGCGAGCAGAGTCAAGATGAGTGGTGGGATGCCCGATTATGTGGACAGCATCTTGAGCACCTAGACGACGGTGTCCTAGACACTAGTTCTGTATTGGAGGCTGCCCTGAACTTTATTGTGCTGAGACCCTCTCAGCAAAGACTACCCTACCTGACATGATTGAGGTGGCTAAAACCATGCTAAGTTTCCTGGCTTTGCATCTGTAAACACAGAAACATAGAAGATAGGTGCAGGAGTAGGCAATTCAACCCCTCGAGGATGCCACACCATTCAACATGATCTTGGCTGATCATCCAGCTGAATACCCTCATCCTACCATCCAGCTATATCCCTTGATCTATTTAGCCACAAGAGCCACATCTACCTTCTTCTTGAAAACACAATGTTTCAGCCTCAAACCACTTTCTGTGGCCGTGAATTCAACAAGCTCACTACTTTTTGGGTGAAGAAATTTCTCCTAATCTCAGTCCTAAAAGGTTTACTAATTATCTTTAAGCTATGACCCTGCCATCAGGAACATCCCTCCTGTCTGCGTCTTATAGGTTTCTATGAGGTTCCACTCCTGTCTCTCCCCATTCTTTTAAACTCCAGTGAGTACAATGCTAACTGACTCAATCTCTCCTCATACGTCAGTCTTGCCATGAATTTCACCACAGCTGATAAAAGGTTTCTGAAAAAAGTGGAAGTTCATAAGTAGTTACAGTAGTAATTTTAGAAGTTCTCCATTCTCTGAGCAATGGGGCCTTTTTGATAGCCTATTTAAAGACATCTGTGAATCCTATCCAGATAAAACACACACTGGAAGAAAAAGACAATGGAGGAGGAAAAATCCTTCATTGTGTGAATGACAACCACCATAGAAGGTTCTAGGGGATCCACAACTCATCAATCTAGTCTACTCTTTAATACAGAACATAAACTTTGACATGATGGTCTTTTAAAGCTACCTACCCTGATCAAACATACTGGGAGAAGAGGAGCGAATGTGTTAGAGAGCGAATATGTACAGTGGATTCAGAACAAGGGAAAAGTTTGGCAATCTAATTGTTTTATATAGATTTATTCTAGCGATTCAAATAATTAATATAAATTAAATAAGCTGTTCATCCATTTTTGTTTAAATTCATCATCTAATTTGAATGAGCGTTCCCTGACCCTAAAGTAAGTGTTTGTAAGTAGTGATACAATAGGATACAATAATGAGATTAGAACGTCCTGGCTGTATGATGCAGGACATAAACTGGCACAATATTGAAGTGTATTTTTCCAGCTTTATTTCTCATATACTTTAAATTCTATTTAGGAATATTAGTAACATGTATCTATGACACATCTCCCATTGAATATAATGGTACTATCACCTGCATTCAGGTGAAGAAAATTGCTGTAACTATTTTGAGAGCTTAATTTCTGCATTGAGTTTATGCGTCTTCAAATCTCCATTCCATACTTCCTAGGCTTGGTTTAATTCCCAACTACTTGTTCTGGCAAGCCACATAATTTAGATACTAATGGGTCAGTTCTGTAGCAGTCTGACTTGAATCAGGATGTCTCTTCAAGTCCCACCTCAGAGTAATCTATGCCAGCATTTCAGTGCTAATTGTATTCTGGTGCCACATTGTATTCTGCAGAAGTTACCAAATAAAAGACTCTTCTGTCCTTTCAGATGGATGTAAAGACCAATGGTACAATATAAAGAGAAGTAGTGAAGTTCCGAGTGTTCAGTCGAATATCAGAATAGCACATTATCAGATGATTAGATTATTTAGTTAATTGCTTATTGGAGGACTTTGCTGTGCACAAATTGGCTGCAGTGATTTTAGATCAAATTTTGGCTACTTGTAATGTTAAAAAATTAAATGGGACTCTCTCTCTGACATTAATGGAATGTTAAAGGGTTAAACTGCACTGTTTTGGGGTGGGGACAAAAGCCATTAAAGAATACAGATGACTATCCATTGTAATTTACACTTGATTTAGGCATTACTCTCCGGCTATTGTCAAGTTAAACTATCAATTCAACCTCTTCCATTCAGAAATACTTTTTGGCCAGAGGTATGTCACACCTGTATTGTCTTGGGAAAGCACGGAGTCAGGAAATCGTCTGCATAATGATTCCCCATGATTATGGCAATTAGCATTATCGTGGAAGAGGATCTCATCCTGTCATTGTACCTGGTGTAACACACGACTGTGAGTAATTGGTGGCTGTCTCGAGAGGCAGGTGACTGTGGGGAGTAGCCTGAGTATCTGTAAGCATTGCCATTGACCTGCATAAAGGGGATGTGTTTCCTTTTGTTCAGTGCCTCACTTTGACTCAACCTTGCATGGCTGCAAGGGGGGGCAAAGGGGGTCACCTAACTTGTACAAGCTTTAATAAACTTTAACTATTTCCTTTGTTCAGAGAGAGCTTTTGCCACGACACCATGAGCTCTGCTAGGTGTGTGTTAAAGGTCCCTCCAGAAAGCCTGCACTGTACTGTGTTTAATAATTTGGTTGCTTGTTCACAGAAGTTGGTGTGTTGCAGTTGCATCAAGTGTGTAAGAACCTCAGGAGTAAAATAACTTAACATACTGAGGCGGGGATAATGCAAGTTGGAAAATTTCTTGACTTGGCAAACCTGTTTGTGACTTGAAGGGCTCCAACATACCACATTTTTGTCCTAGAAGCAGATCCTAGGTGGCCAAGAGCAAGTATTGAAGTGGACTGCTTTGAAGGCCAGCCTCACTTCTGTAGGACCTGGACCCAATTGTTTCATCAGTTGCTAGACCCTCCTCCCACTCACACACCGTCTCCTCCCCATATACCCAACCAAAGTTCCCCCAACTTCATATTCTAATACCACACCCATAGCCAGACCTTAGCAGACATGCAGAAGTGAGAAAATACACTTCTGACAACATAAAAGGTCTCACAAACAGATATGACTGTTAAACAAACTCATTCATGATACGCATTCAAAACTTGTAAGTCTTCATGAGTGGCTAAACTTTGATTGAAAAAAAACGTTTATTCAAAAAAAATCCTCTGTGTTTTGTTAAAGTACAAATCAAATAGTGAATTGATAACTCAGAGATAATTGTACTGCTTGAAACTCATTTAAGCTTTCATAATGATATAATAATATTTGTGAAATGTCAAACACTGACTGAAAATGCATGAAGATTTGGTAATGTTTTTCCTTTCCTAAACCATACCAATGGCCCATCAACAAAAGCAGCCAAGCAAAGTTTTTTTCTTTAAAAAGAATAACTCATTGACAGTCTCAAGTCTGTGATTTTCATGTTTAAGACTGGGAAATTTTAAAATAAACTTCAGACAGTGACACTTATTTTATCCATCTCTTCAAGAGAGAGAGTCCACATCTCCAGTTTAAATCCATGATTCTCACACTGTGGGTTAAGGCCTTCAGACCAGCCAAAAGGGCGTCTGTTCGAGCTCAGGACAAAATAGACATCTTGAGCTTGGAGTTCCTTCCTCTTTTGGTTATACCCTAACCACTTCCCTATCAGCAACAACTGAATGTGTCAGAAAGTTAAGTGGGACACCTGGACACTGTCTACCATTTCTGTGTCATGGAGTCTTCCTGACTGCTGTCTTGCACAGTATAAAAGTGATTAAATTTAAAAATCACACACCATCAGGTTATAGTCCAACAGGTTTATGTGGAAGCACTAGCTTTTGGTGTGCTGTTCCTTCATCAGGTGGCTGTGATGAAGGAGTGGCGTTCTGAAAGCTAGTGCTTCTAAATAAACCTGTTGGACTATAACCTGGTGTCATGTGATTTTTAAATTTGTCCACCCCAGTCCCACACTGGCATCTCCAAATTATAAAAGTGAGCTCATTGTTGAAGCGGTGTACGACACCTGTACAGGCTCTCTATGACAGTACATGATTTCTAGTTACACAACAAACTCCTGTAAAAACTGCTGATTCAAGTTTTCTGTCATTCAATTAATGTGTAAATATTTTCTCAAAATTTTGAGCAGATTAACACAAAGTTCAGTTTTTGATTGTATTGGTTTTCCCTGCATCATACTTTCTAGACTTAGCTGACAATATTACACAATCATGACACAAATGGTATTTCAGGCCCTGCTAAAAATGGGCATGTTGAGAGCAGTTTACGTATCTGGCAATGCTCTTGGATGCTTTAATAGCTCAAAAATGCTTCATGGGATTCAAATAAAATACAGAACGTCTTAGGAATTCTGATGTGTGTATATGATTATACATGAATCAATTTTTAAAAAAACTTGAATTCCAAATTAAAATCTTGGCTCTTTTTTTAAACAGCCAACATAACTTAGCACCCTTTGTCTCCAGTTAACTACAGAATCAATAATTAAGTGTTACATTTTACCTCATTAGCTGCTGGATTCTAGTTACTTTAAGTCTCTAAATCAGGCTCAACTTTTTAAAACAGTGTCCATGTCAGTCCTGCAGGTCCAGTGTAATCCATATGGGATTAGTGCTTGGTCGCTTGAGAAGCAGCACAGAGGTCAGTCAGGCTGTCCTTCCCAAGTTGGCCCGGGGGGTGGTGGTGCAACCATGGATAGTCTTGAAGGTCTGCTCACCGAAAGTCAAGAGGAGTTATCAAGAGCCGCTGCTGTGGCAGGGAAGTTGGTGAGGTCAATGTGAAATTCCTCCAAGTGCAGGAACTATAGTCTGTACACTTGTTGTGTTGAGAGAATCATCTCAAAATTCAGCAGACATCATCATACAAGGCAGCCCAGTTCTTCCACCAGGGCCGTTCTGGAGCAGATGTTAGGCCTGCTAAAGATGAGTTTCCAGTGCTTGGATCAATCTGCAAGTTTGGTCCAGATAGAGCACATTCTATAATCCTTGGATGGTGTGCCTGTCCAACTGGGATAGGCAAAGAGGGATGAGATGGATATTGAAGAGCTGGGAGACTAGCAGCAGAACTCCAAGGAGGAAGATGAGGACTTTGAGGGGGTAGAACATAATCTTTCATAAGATGATATTATGGTGGGTGCAGCATTGGGTGCAATAAGCCAGACAGGCCTGAACTAACATCATGATTGTTCATCAATTAAAGTAGTCCTTATTTGTTCCCAGATGCAGCCTTTTTTGATTGTTTATCTTTGCTTTTCCTGTTGTCCAATACAAGTTAACATTTTCAACTGTTTGAAGGCTTTCCAACATGCGATAATCCCACATTAACCGATGAGAAGACATGAGGCTATATTGCTGCTAGGGAAAGAATAGCATTCCCTTAAATATAATTCCAACAAGGAATGGCACTAAGGATGGGTAGTATGATTCTTGTAACTTCAGATACAATGACAGTCGATCAGACAGGTAATGATGCAAAAAGTAATGCATCTATAAATGTGTTTCCGTTTCACAATGAAGTGTCACCCATGCCACCTACAAGCCCTCAGAAGCCTGTCTTCTCATTTCCCTCACACTATGTGTACTGCTTGTGACTGCCAGTGATTGAATTGGTGCACAGCTGACCTTTGAACATGGCACCAACTGCCCGAATCCCAGAAGGTCACAGCAGTACTTACGCCACTCGTGTGCCCACAGCAGTGCAAGGATGGCATAGAGAGGCCTGGTGCATACACAAGACCATAAGCATTAGGAACAGGAGTAGGCCATTTGGCCCCTTGCACCTGCTCAGCCATAGGATCCGACACTCCTCTTGTCCACTTTGTTGTCCTTTGCCCATAACCCTCGATTTCCCTACTGATAGACAGACAGATCATTTATCTAACTCAGCCTTAAATAAACACAAGGACTCTGTCCCCTTAGCTCTCTTTGGCAAGGAGTTCCAAAGACTCAACCTTCTGACAGAACATAGTTATCTTTCTTATTCCTTAGAATCTCACAATACGTTTAGCAGAGAATTGCAGCAAAAACTCACTTAAAGCTCAAGGGGAGAAACAGTCAATAAAACTCTCAACACTTGATAATTAGCTGCTTTTTTGTAAAATCCAGCCCAATATTTCTTGCTCGATATCTGAAAGATAACCCCCCAAGAAGATTATCAATCAGAAAAAATAAATTTCAAGAACATAGAGCCACTTCTTTCTCTCTCCCAACAAGGTGTAATCTAGTGAAAATAACATTGATAGCTCCTTCATGTTTTATATAACAAATATTTGGAAACTAAGTGATTTAAGCAACACATGGAAAATAACATTCATCAGCAATTTCATTGAAGAAAAAAACACAACTCAATGTAATAAAATCAATTACCAAGTATATGAGCTCTAACTTATCAAATTAATAATTTTTAAGATATGTTCAACAGCTTGGTTAACCTGCTGATCAGTTTAAAAAGAAATAGCTAGCTATAAATTTATACTCTCTTATCCCAGAACTTTTTTTAGCTCAATAACTCAGTGTGATAATGGGACTTTATTTGATAAAAAGAAAGACAGCAAATTGGTTTTTAAAAAAAAGCTCACAGGATGCTAGAAATCTAAAATAAAAACAGAAATAGATGAATAAGGTCAGCAGGTCTGACATCATTTGTGGAGAGAGAAACAACAAACATTTTGGGTCCAGTCTGAAGAAGAGTCTCTGGACCTGAAACGTTAACACAGATCTTTAGTTCAATTTGAAGTCAAGTTTGTGAGAGATTGAAAATTAGCGATCGGTTCTGTATCAGAGGCTTTATATTATCTTGCAAAATGAAAACTCTTTGCCTTGTAAGGAAAATAATATATAATGGTATAATTTCACTTGGGTAGCATATTTCATTACTAACATCAAAAAATGCCACATAGGTAGCAGTTCTTGAACTACTTTCCCCTGATGAATCAAATACAAAAACAGTATGACATGAATACATTTCTCCCCCATTGTATTTTCCTATTGAATATTTTACTTGACAAGGTAAAAATCTCTTTTGGATAAATATTGCAACTTGATTTAGTCTGCAAATGTCCATTTTGTCTGCTGGCACCTTTTAGAGTGAAATCCCTTGAATGGTTCAGTCTAATTTTGCTTTTTGTTTACTTTTTGAATCTGGAAATGGTACCATACAGAAGGAAAAAATGCCATTTGCATTTCCAGACCAAATTCCTTTCCACTTCCACCATCAAAACAGATGATCAATTTTGCTATCTCATTGCCATTTTCAATAAATGGCAATCTCATTCAACTATCAGTGGTTATACTTCACAATAATTCATTGTGAGAAAAACATTTTGGACTGTATCTATAACACATGGTAGTGCACTATAGAGATAATGGTTTTTCCATTTCTGCAAAAGAATTTCTTTTTGCCATTTTCAGCCAAAAAGTGTTTAAGGCAGTTTCTTTGGCTCAAAAATTAGTCTGGGTTGTTTTAGCAACTGTGACTTCTAGCGCCACACAAGAGTTTTATTTTTATTACACTTCATGAGGAATGTTCAAGAATCTTGACTGTTTAGGTTCAATACTAAATATTTCATTGCCAAATTTTTAAAAAACATCATGCACCTTATTTACCCACAGAAGGCAGCTAACACTGTTCCTAAGCATCTGCCCAGACAGTCGAATAAGACCAGCCCTCAATTCTAGCATGAGAAACTATGCTTACAAAGAGTAGGTGCGAGCCCATTCCTGAAATGAGTGCAACTCATACAGACATCTAATTTTGCCTTTTCCAGAAGGTTGCAAAATTGGTTTGGATTTTCGTTTTCAACAGAGTTGGGACATTTCCCAACCCCACAACAGAGATCTGAGGAAAATAATACCCCGGAATATCAGATTTTCATACCAGGGTGGTGTGGCTCCCTGTGAGGTGGAAGGCTTGCTACAGTGCACAGGCACTGTGTATAAGTTTGATATTTTAAAACTCAAACTTTCTGACATCCCTTACCTCCTTCACCCCCCACCCCCAAAATCTCAATGCCAACCGATATCTCTTCATACACTATGCCAAACCATACCTCTTTTCTCATTGAGAGTCTCTACGACAATATAATGTCAACACATAACAACCCATGCACTCATCCACAACCTGTTTCCCTTCTGCCACAGTCAGACCTCAGGTCCCAAGCAGAGGGGATGCAAAATAAACTTCTATAAAGTATATTATTAAGTGTCTGTTGTCAACTTTACAAAGAAAAAAAATCACAAAAGTCAATTTATAATCCTTTACTACATACAACCTTACAACAACAAACAGTGGAATTCATCATCTCACTTCAAAGAGTCTAAAACCACTTGTAGCTGTCAATTAAAGTGAGAAATTGCAGGGATACAAATCCTGCAGCACTAATTCAGCAATAGAAATGCCCAGGCTTATGCCAACAGAATGAAATGGCAAGACATCTTATTAAAAAATCATAATGGGCATTTAAAAACAAAATACACTTAGAAGGGCAGACTTGACAGCTTCATTTGGTAGTTACTTTTGACCAGTAAAGAGGTCAGCATTTGAGACATGAATCACATAAATATCACGCATTTTCTTCACGAGCTTAGGTCATTTAATTGCCAAAGCCTTGATTTTTCAGCAGCTGTTCCTGAAACAAACTTCGACTCCTTTGTCAAGATTACATTTTGCTCCAAATGGCTGAATAAACCACATTCCAGCTCAAGACCTCATTTTGGATGCTCTTTTTTGGCTAGAACCTATATGCAGAAGAGTGCCATTTTAATGTGGAAAATTTGTCACTGCTGAAGCAGAATTGGAGGAAAGGATCAATCACTGACACTGCAAACAATAGAGTGAACAATAAACAAGAATTTCTCTATCAAGCTGGGAGATGGTTTTCCATTCTCCTCTTATTAATGGAGAAACATTACTGCTGTTCCCAAATATGAAGCATTTCACTCGACCACGTAAAACATTTGCCTATTCAGTTATTAAATCAGCCCTTGGATTTGAATCAGAACAAATTAAATGGGACAGCCATCCACAGTCCTGATATAATGTTAAATAGAAATTAGAATGCAGAGTTGTGGGTATAGTGAATTCACAAAATTGCTCAAAACAATTTTTTTGAGTTCTAGTAAAAATGAATTAGCAGTGCAGGCCTCGTTCTAACAAGCAATCCCATTTTTTGTTTGAAAAATGAAAAAAAAAGCAGTGGAATTATTCATTTATCTACAGTATATAAATGGAATGTTCAAGCTCCCGAATCAACTCTGGTTGCTTTGTATCCAATTTACAACTATAAAAGGAGACATAACCAAAGGTAATTTACTGGTTCAATGCTCCTTCCACAGCAGCAACTTCAAACAAAAATTCCTAAGAAAAGAATTTGAAAATGACCTTATGCTTTCCATTACAAAAGTTTTTAATTTCAGTTAGAATATAGAAATCTATGAGATTAGAGATTAACGCCTGGAGATTGGGCTGCATTGCAGGCTTCCTGAACAGCCATACTCATCTCCAGAATTGGGGTAGGAAGCATACACACACAATCCTGATTGAAGGTTGCTGCTTCACAAATTAATTAAGGTGTTATAGAGGTGGCATTACTCCAAACCAGAGTCAGGCAACAGGCATTTTGCAAAAAATGAATAAGAGGTCTAAACGTTGATTGATATCTTTTCCAAGAGGGGTTTGCCTGTGTGCATTAACAGTCTGACATGTTAGTATGTGGACCAGTGTGCTCTGAAGTTTATAGCTTTGACAACAGACGTTAAACACCACTGCACTACAAGAAAGGAAGGGAAAGGTAGCTGGCACCATCAGTCTGTGCTCAGAGAAACCAGGTTTATGGATTACTGTCAACAAGGAAGGCAAGCAACTCACATGAATACATATTAACTCCATTCTGCCAGATCATCATTGATCATTGACCAAGCCCAAAGTAGCCTCCATGGCATTGGTTTTACTATAGTGACCTGATGCTATATTAGCATTTGTTTGTGGGCTTGGAGACTGCCCTTTCTCCACTGCAATTCATATTTGAAACTTGGACCCTAACCATACTTTTCCTGGTTACAATCCCTAAATTCCTTCAGCAACTCCCACCCACCTCACCTATGATTCCAACCCTCCAATACCTACAACCCTCTCCCTTTCCAAGCTTGCCCTCCTCTTGTTTACTCGATTGGCATAACCCACATCATGAACTGAACGTTACAGAGTGTTATTCAACTCCCTTAATTTCTTTCTGCAACTTCAAGCCAGTGTTATCAGCACTACAAATAAAACATCTAAAAACAAGGTTTTTTGGTTACAAAGATTTAAATTTCATAAAGTAGTAGGACAGCAATGCTAACCACGGAGCCACCTTTTCAAGGAGATGAAAAAGTAAATAGAGATATTTTAGTGACTATCTGTTAATAGCTATACACACCAACACATTATATTTATGTACAACTAAGATCCCATCATACTTGCAGGTGTTAAGATGAAGGATCACATTCCTGGTTCACCTTTGGTCATGTTAAACTTGTAATTCTCATGTTTTCTTTTTAAAAAGAGGAATAGTATATCCAAAAGATAACAGGGGATGTAATTTCAGAAAATCATAGAATCCCTGTACTCTGTAGTCATTCAGCCCATTGAGTCCACCCCACTCCCAACCCCTTCCCTGTATCCCTGCATTTCCCATGGCTAATCCAACTAGCCAACACATCCCTGGACACTCCGGGCAATTTAGCATGGCCAATCCACCTAACCCACACATCTTTGGACTGTGGGAGGAAGCCAGAGCACCCGGAGGAAAGCCAGGCAAACACAGAAAAAAATGTGCAAATTCGACACAGTCTCCTGAGGGTGGAATCGGGCACCTTGCACTGTGAGGCAGCAATGCTAACCACGGAGCCACCTTTTCAAGGAGATGAAAAAGTAAATAGAGATATTTTAGTGACTATCTGGAAGAGTCCTGTACAGATTCATGGAATGTCATACCTTTATAGAGGCAAGCAGACTTCGAATAGAAGGATTAAAAAGGAAGAGATAATGAGAGGCTGACTACCCAACTCTTTCCTCGCAGAAGCAATCCCTACAGGGATTGTTTTGCTCTTCCAGAGATGTACAAAAAATGAATTTCAACCCTGGCCTGTGTATGTTGGTGGCCTGACATATTAGTATGTGGATTAATGTATTTTGAAGGTCATAGCTTTAAGAACACCCATTAAACAGCATGCACTGCATGTAAGGAAAGGTTGCCAGCCAGCCACTGTTGAAATGAACCAGAACAAAAAGGGATTTCAATTAACTTGCAAAGCTGAGAATCTCAGAATGTCAACATGAATGCTACCAGAGACATGCAATATTACTGGCAGTTACAACTGAGAAACTGATTTGTATATACTGATTTGTATATCCTGCTTCAAACATTTTTTTGGACTCACTTCTTATTCCTAATCCCTATATATGCATATTTTGTTCTTAGTTCTTCTCACATTTAGTAAGTAACACATTTCCTCTTTTGTTAACTCAAGATAGCCCAATTAAAATGATGCCTTTTAAAACCTAGGTTGTTTTCGTCTGTGAGGAAGGTATTCAAGCAGAAGGGCACTTTTATGTAAAATTAAAATTAAACATGGTGTGACAAACCCAGGGGGCAGGTGACCAAGTAGGGGAGCCAGTTCATCCAGCCTCACCCAGGTGGTGTGTATGTGCAAGAGAGAGAGAGACACACAGACAGACAGAGAGGAACGAAGGAAGGAAAAGAGAGCATGAGAGAGCAAGAAAAGATAAAGAAAGTGAAAATAGAGAGGTTGAGTCAGAGGACATGAAACAAACAGCAGCTGCATGTCATTTGTCCATGAATGTTTTCTAGAGCCCTCACTGTTTAAGAAGTACAATATCTCAATTGCAATGTAATTAGAATCAGCTTGTTTATTTATTTCACTGGGTGCAGAGGGGAGAGCAAGAGAAAGCGAATTGAATAGGAGTTTGTACTTATGTAGTGCCTTATATCTCTCTCTCTTTTTCTTTCTCTCTCACACATACCCACACCATACAAAAGCAAGTAAAAGTTGATAAGTGACTACATTACATTTGTTAACCTTTCAGTTAGGACATGACGTACAGATGGCTGGCCATCAGCCTCATCTCCAGGTAAGTGAACTCAAGATTTTATTTTATTTTCCAATGCCTCCCTGAGGCAAGATTACTGCCCTATGGTGAAGCATAATCACTTGATCATGCAACTAAATAAAAAGGGGTAAGCAAGGTATTTTAAAGATATTTGCACTTACAGGGACAGTCAAAGTATAGTTTTGTTTTAGAACCCAAGCATGAAACTCAAACATGCATTAATGAGGCAGTGCTGGAAGAAAAACAAGTTGTCAAAAGAAATCAAATCAACTTTGGACCAAGTCTTACCATCATCCTCTGACACAATATACATACAGCCTTAAAATGTGAAAGCACACTATTTGCAAATCTACACATGGAAAATAGGAGGGCAGATCATTTTGTAATTGATAAAACAGGAGTCGCTTAAAATCATAGTGATCCAAGTGTAAATGTAAATATTTTCAAAATACTTCAGGTTATTAAAACAGTTGAATTTTAATACCACTTCCTTTGAGAAGATTTATATCATTGCAGTGAAAAGAAAATAGTCTAGACTCATTATTTACAGACAGATGCTAGAGTTTCCATTCAGAATAGTTTGTTTAGAACTCTGCAGCTTACAAATATTGAGCCAGTCTGAAAAGGTAATGTCTATAAACTTTAAGCTCCACCATATCGATATAATTTTGATACTTACATATTTTGTCGCTGGTTGTCCAGCCACTGATCCAACAGCAACTGTGGTACTTCTTTCACCAGCATCAGGTTTTTCTTGTTCTTTAGACTGTGCTTCCATTTCATCTGGGAGTTTGATGTCACCAACACCAAGAGCTTCATTCTTGTATTTCTTCACAAACTGCTCCATCTGTTTCACCTCATTAACAGACAACTCATGGCATTTTGAAGGATCTTGATCATGTGCAGGCAACTGCTTAGCCAACTGCTTCTTTCGATACTGAGCTCCCTCTGAGCCAGCAACCGGCTGCTTCTCCTTTGGTAGCAGTTCCATGTATCGCACAGCCTTCAAAAGGAAAGAATTAGTTGGATATCACAGCTTTCCAAGTTTGTGACTCAAGCAAGACAAGTCTTTCCCTTATTTGCCTCCGAACAAACACACAAAGCAACTAACTGCACTGTCCAAGGATAAAACAAAGCGGTTTTCCAAATCATCACCCTGCTGGACTGACTGAATTAAACCTTCCATAAGCATTTTTATTAGATGATAATTTTCCAGCTCTAGATAAAACAAGATAAAATCTGCAGCTGTTGTGATGTAAGTACTTCTGGAATGGCAAAAAGCCAAACAATACTGGCTTCCACGGAAAAGTTAAAGGACATTGTTATGCTATCAAATACAGTTAGATGAGTAAATCTTTTCCCCCAAAGCCAAAGTAATTTTTAATCTAAAATTTCTTGAGATGCATGTAATTATTGATATGGTCACTGCTGTAGTATCAAAAAAAAACAGAGAGTTATTAGTTACCAGTAATCCATAATGACAATTTGAAGATTTCTTTTCAAAAAGAGTATACAAGTCAGAATTTTCTTTCACTTACAACAGAAGTAATTAACGATACCACTTTTGAGAATAGATAGAGTTACATAAAAGTGACATTTATTTATTATGCACTTACCAAAGCTTGATTTTGGACCGGTGGAGCCCACTCATACGTAACAGTCTTGATGGATACATCTTTCTTGGCTGCTATCGGGTTGGTGAGTGTTACCGTATTGCGTTTGTAAACAGGGATACCATCGGTTTTAAGTTTTGCAATGAGACTTGTGTATTTTGTATCCTCAAAAAGTTTGCCCACTTTCTTGTCTTCTTCGTTACCAGTGAGGACATCATGTTCTTCTTGGCCACACTTACAATTACGACAGATCTTTCTGTGAATTTAAGGTTGGCATTAAATTTACTGAATTTTTGACCCCATTTATTTTAAATTACTTCTCTAGAAATGGTGAGTTATCCATATACATTTCAGGAAAGTTGCTTGGAGAGTTGCTTGCTATAGTTCAGCAGCATGCACAAGTAGTTGGGAATCTTGTCGATTCTGTTAGAAAATTGCTTGGGTCATACAAGTATCTCCTAGTAACTGTTAATAAGCAGAGGTCACAGAGGACTTCTGTCCCTTCACCTGAGGAATGGCATTAAGAAGGAAAAAGAAAGTGACCTGAAGCAGGTGAAGACAAACAAAGTACAATTCAATAAAGGTATCCAAACATAAAAGGATAATCAAATTAAAAACTGAATTATAGAACAGCACAAACAAAATAAAACAAATGGTTACGATGATAAAGAAGGACTGACAAGCTAAATAAAAAATATTGGGGAAATTATTATACATTAAAAATATTAAAAGCTATAAATCTTGTAATGTCCAGCCTCTGGGTCTAACAGTGGTTTATATTTTAATTTTGTAACAAAGTGCCTCAGTTGTGTAATAGAAGCACATTATAATTCAGACTTCAAGTCTATTACAAGCAGAGATAAGTATACAACTGAGGGAGGAATTCATGATTAATACACCCAACATTAATACAATTTAATGACTTGGTCAAATGATGAACCAAAAGGAATCAATTTGATGTCATTCAGGCAGCTCCTTCTGTTTATGGATTATGATTTTTTCACAGGCCACATTTGTTGAAGGTGTGTAATATGACGAAATAATTATTTTGTCGTTTGATTCTAAAGTTGTAAACAACGTCTCTTCATCTAATTTTCTCAATAAACTTATGTTAATGACAAATATTTGGTGTATCTTGATGCTCAATATTCCTATTTATTTCAGATAACAGTGACACCAAAGTATCAAATTATATTTATTGCAATGCATTAGTTGCAAATGGCTTGGCTTCCTGCTCAAAAACCTGTGCCTGACTGAAAGACAGTTTGAAATAACCATGCATCTGCCTAAGAAAGACACACTATCATATTAACTCAGCTTCTCATGTATTTGCGGAAGTGATTTTGCAATGTACCACACACTTCAATGACAATAACATAATTCTCAGGAGATTTCTCACTAATGCATAAAAGAGGTCCAAACACAATTTGCTACATCAATTCACTGCATTATACTCCATGTTAGCATTGGTTGCCTAGTTTTATGGACAGCACAATTCATTAGCTTCATGTCCATATTAGGAAGCAGAAAGAACTGTTGCAAGGAAGTCAGTTTAATAAAAGTGTAATCAGCATCATTTTAAGAAGCGTAGTCAAATCTTAACATATGGCAGTTAGTATCAATGAAGATTTGACATGTTGACCGGTATCAGTAGAAACCACTTGAGAAGGGATTTACATCTGTAAATGAGAAAGTAATGGAGGCAAGTCATCAAAGGCCATTCTTTCTACGTTTACTAAACTCCAAGTCGATTGTTCAGCAATACGATAAAAGATAAATCGCACAAGTTGCCGCTAAGAAAATACAATTACATCTCCAACAGTAAGATGACAGGAATTGCAAATCAACAGCTGCAAGGCTAATCTCATTTGCAGCTGGCTATGGTGTACCTGGACTAAAATTGAATGTTTTGATCTGGACATGTCCTACCAGTGAAGATAGGAAATGACCAGAACAAAAATCATTTTGGGTAAGCAGTGAAATAATCTTAAGGAACAAAATGAGGTAATACTTTCAGGGAATCAGGTGTCAACCTTGCATTGTAGCTGCTCAAACTTGCAGAGTCTAGTGAAGGTCTGTAGCAATTCAATTAAAAGCTTATGGACACATTCACATTGGTGGAGGTTTTGCAGGAGAGGTGTATCTTCTGGTGGGTCCTGCAAGTTTTTCTCCCACTACTTAGCTCAAAATCCTTTTTGACTTGTTCGCTTACAGAAATGCAAGATGAAATAACCCAGTGACAGTTACAGGCTGTTGTTAAATATTTGAAACCAACAGTGTCTCTCCTTAACCAGTGAGATATGAGAAACATTTGAGGACTCTGGGACTATACTTGGAGTTTAGAAGGGTGAGGCGGGATCTGATTAAAACTTATTAGAATACTGAATGGCCTGGGCAGAGTGGACGTTGGGAAGAAGTTTCCACTGGCAGGAGAGATGAGGACCTGAGGGCACAGCCTTAGAATAAAGGGACCTTTAGAACTGAGATAAGGAGAAACTTCTTTCGTCAGAGTGGTGAATCTATGGAATTCATTGCCACAGAGGGCTGTGGAGGCCATGTCATTGAGTGTATTTAAAAAAGAGATACATAAGTTCTTGACTGCCAAGGGGATCAAAGGTTACATGGAGAAAGGAGGAGAATGGGGTTGAAAAACCTATCTGCCATGATTGAATGGCAGAGCAGACTCGATGGGCCAAATGACCTAATTTCTGCTCCGATGGCCTTATGGAGATTTAAGGATGGAGAAAGACAAATGAAATATATGGAAGGAGAATGAATTAGTGTCATCATATCCAGAAAAAGCAAAATAAAAAAAAAGAAATGAAATGCAAGTTTATTAAAGTTGAAATTTTAAAATCCCAAACAATTTATTTATTAGCTATAAGAATGAAATGCCACAGTTTTGTTTACTTTCCTCCTAGGTCAGAGAGATTAAGTGACATTACAAAAGCAAAAATATCCTCAATAGCAAGGTACTCACACTGTCAAACAGCAGCTTCGGTTGGTGTCAAATAAAATTCCAACAGTGTGCAAACATAGACATTTCATGAAACTCTCAGGGAGCTGCTTTTTTGGCATGACAAACAGCAAAGTAGTGTAAATTATTCAGTAGTTTATAACAATTCGCACTTCACAGGTTATCTTTTCCTTGTCACATGTTGTTGGATGATTTACACATTAATACAAGTGTTATTAAAGTCACTATTAATTTAGCAGCAAAACGTGAAGTATTACAACCGGACAGGAGGGACAACAAGTCTCTTCAGTCAACCTATTCTGTCCAGAGGAGAAGATTACCTGCTGACAGATATATTCTGCTTGTCTGAGGGACTGCTAGTCTAACACTACAAAGAGAAACTGTTCTGGTGCCAATTAGTACAACAATTTAGTTGTTTAGATTGTGGTCAGTGACTAGAGATGGAATGGAGTCCTAAAGACTATTTGAATTACTTCAGGTTTCTTCAAATACTGAGCTTAAAAGTAGCAATATGAAAAGGCCAACAAAATGAGCACATTGTGGATGTTTAACTTGCCTGTGTGGGTGTTAATAGGATAAGATGTGACTTTGTTTTCTTGGTCACAGTCTTATAGCTTACTTCAAACTGCTGAATATTTTGACCAAACTGGAGTATAGTTGTTTCACAAAAATGGATTGATAGCATTGCCAGGTATTTCTTCAATACACTGGCATTGGAAACAAGAAAAAAATAAATCTATGGATGTAGGTTTGCTCACTGAGCTGAAAGGTTCATTTCCAGACGTTTCGTTACCTTACTAGGTAATAAGTAAATCCATGCCCATACCAACACAAGACTTTAGCAAATTAAACAGGTGTTTCCCACTGGAGAGAGGGAATCGGATTCAGCAATTGCTGCCTCAAAATTCACAACCCCAAAATTTCAGTTTCTCAGCTCCACTTCATTACATGACACTACTTTGGGAAGCCCTGAATTAGACAAAACAATGCCAACAGTGATATGGTGTGTTGAAGCTAGTTATCAGGATTCAGAAAGGAGTTCTGATGAAGAGTCACCAGACTCAAAACGTTAACTCTGCTTTATTTTCCTCACAAAATGCTGCCAAACCTGGTGGCTTTCTCCAGCAATTTCTGTTTTTGTTATACACGTTATGATGGCTAACCATAATTTTAAGTAGAAGAAATACAAGATTGAACACCAGATGGAGTTTAGAAGAATAGAAGAATTGAAACATAGAAGATTCTTAAGGGACTTGTCAGTGTAAACACTGTGCGGGTGTTTTCCTCTTATGGAAGAGTGTAGGACTAGAGGACATTGTTTCAGAATAAAGTAGTGCCAGTTTAAGATGGAGATGAGAAGGAATTTCTTTCTCTCAGAGAGTTGAATGTCTTTGGAACTCCTTGCCATGTAGAGCTGACGGAGTAGAATCGTTGTGAATATTTAAGGCTGAGACAGATAAGATTCTTGATCAGTAGGAGAATGAAGGATTATAGGGAAAGGGTAGCAAAGTGGACATGTACTGTGTTGGATCAGCCATGATCCTTTTGAATGATGGCACAAAATTGAGAGGCTGAACAGTCCATTCCTCTCCCTATTTCTTATGGTTTCATGTGCAATCTGACACTTCAGACGCAGTATTGGAGTAATGGGAGGAGATGGAACGTTAGAGCTTGGTATCATCAGCATAAATCTTCAACACGTTAAATAGCAAAATTTGATATATGGTCACTCTTGTCATGGGTTTCACCTGCTGGAAGCGTATTTGAGGAATTTAAATGCATACCACATCTGAAAAAAATGGTTTCTGAAAGAAATACTGCCTGAATAATGGCTTGTGATGATTTGTTCATGAGATTTGGACAAGGCCAGCACTTACTGGCCATCCATTATTAGCATTGAGAAGTGAGAAGGTTTATAAATTGCTGTGGTGTTGTAAGGGAGGGTGTTCTAGGACAATGAAGTGAAGGAGCAATGATGCACTGGCAAGTTAGATTGGTGTCAAAATAGAGGGTTCGGAAGGTGCCACTGAAGGAACCTCTGAGTTGCTGTCGAACATCCTGTGGTTGAAATGCAATGTTATCACTGTTGCTTCTGGTCAATGGGATGCCAATCAAACAGACAGCTTTACTCTGTATTGAGCCTGAGTACTGTTGGAGCTGCAATCATTCAGGCATTCCCTTATCATTCAGTGATGAGTACTCTGTCATACTACTCAAATTAGCCTTTGAGCAAATGGCAATGTTTGGGGAATCAAAAGGTAAGATCGCCACCTTGGAATTTCCAGCATCTGACCTTCTATACAGCAAGAGTTTTCTATTGTTTTGAATGGGATGGGCAATGGTAAGAAAGGTTAGAGAAAATGGCAAAAATGAAAAGAGAGAAAAAAAAAATCAGATGATTCCTGACTGAGAAAAGCCCTTTGGATTTAAAAGGCAGATTCTCAATCTTGCTAGTGTGAGCAGCAACTACTTGATTTCATAAGAACATAAGAGATAGGTGTAGGCCATGTGACCCATGGAGCCTGCTCCATCATTCAATAAGATCATGGCTGATCTTTTCATGGACTCAGCTTCACGTACCCACCCTCTCACCTTAATCCTTAATATCTTTACTGTTCAAAAATCTATCTTTGCCTTAAAGACATTCAACTAGGCAGACTCAACTGCTTCACTGACCATGCTTTCTTTTTTAAGGATGGCACAGTAGCTGGCACCAGGCTCCCAGGTTTGATTCCAGCCTTGGGCAACTGTCTGTGTGGAGTTTGCACATTCTCTCCATGTCTGGTTTCCTCTGGGTGCTCCAGCTTCCTCCCACAGTCCAAAGATGTGCAGGTCAGGTGAATTGGCCACATTAAATTGCCCATAGTATTAGGTGCATTAGTCAGAGGGGGGGTGGGTTGCTCTTCGGAGGGCAGAAGGGCCTGGTTCCACACGGTAGGGAATCTAATCTAATAATTAGAATTCCACAGATTCACAACTCTTTGAGTGGTGATGTTCCTCCTCAAATCAGTCCTAAATCTGCTCTCCCTTATTTTGAGGCTATGCCCCCTAGATCCAGTTGCACCTGCCAGTGGAAACAACATCCCTGCTTCTACCTTATCCCTTCATAATTTTATATTTTGCATCTTATTATTAGCTAATCTCATCTCATTACAATGTAGCTCACAACTTTCTCTCCTTCCCTGAGAAATGAGATGGTATCAACTCCTGGTATGGAAGTCAGAAGTCGTTCCCCCCCGCTTCCTCCACACAAGACAGCATCACCAAAACACTAGCCTCAACATGTCACATAGCTGTTTACAAACCAAATCCTACACAACCTCAGCTCTCTAGGACTTGACTTCAGAGTACAGAGATGCTTACGACTTGCTTGCTTCTGCCAGCTTGCTTTTGCCCAGGGGTACACAAGCATTGCATGCATCTAAACAGAGTGTATCTTATGGCTTTTAGCACTCATTCACTTTGTGCTGACTTGACGCAGCCAGCCTCTGTACCCAACAGTGATTTATAATGCATAGGCTCTGCAGTACTAACTTGCAGGCTGGCTGCTTCGCTGGCTTGCACTGTTCTTTTGTACAGAGGTGGGAGGCAAGCAGTTTCTCATGCTGACAGTACTAAACAGATAAGGGGGTGGCCATGTCACTTATAGAGTCACAGAGGTGTACAGTATGGAAACAGACCCTTCGGTCCAACCCATCCATGCCGACCAGATATCCCAACCCAATCTAGTCCCACCTGCCAGCACCCGGCCCATACCCCTCCAAACCCTTCCTATTCATATACCCATCCAATTGCCTCTTAAATGTTGCAATTGTAACAGCCTCCACCACTTCCTCTGACAGCTCATTCCATACACGGACCACCCTCTGCATGAAAAAAGTTGCTCCTTAGGTCTCTTTTATATCTTTCCCCTCTCACCCTAAACCTATGCCCTCTAGTTCTGGACTCCCTGACCCAGGGAAAAGACTTTGCCTATTTATCCTATCCATGCCCCTCATAATTTTGTAAACCTCTATAAGGTCACCCCTC
>NC_057728.1:36217609-36230497 GCF_004010195.1 Chiloscyllium plagiosum | reverse complement strand
CCACCACCCTCTGTCTTCTACCTTTGAGCCAGTTCTGTATCCAAATGGCTACTTCTCCCTGTATTCCGTGAGATCTAACCTTGCTAATCAGTCTCCCATGGGGAATCTTGTCGAACGCCTTACTGAAGTCCATATAGATCACATCTACTGCTCTGCCCTCATCAATCTTCTTTGTTACTTCTTCAAAAAACTCAATCAAGTTTGTGAGACAGGATTCAAAGCCATGTTGAATATCCCGAATCAGTCCTTGCCTTTCCAAATACATGTACATCCTGTCCCTCATATTTCTTCCAACAACTTGCCCACCACTGAGGTCAGGCTCACTGGTCTATAGTTCACTGGCTTATAGGTTCCCTATAGTTCCTATCATTCCTTGTGACTATCGATGATACAAATATCTCAGCAAGAGACCCAGCAATCACTTCTCTAGCTTCCCACAGAGTTCTCGGGTACACCTGATCAGGTCCTGGGGATTTATCCACTTTTAACCATTTCAAGACATCCAGCACTTCCTCCTCTGTAATCTGGACATTTTGCAAGATGTCACCATCTATTTCCCTACAGTCTATATCTTTCATATCCTTTTCCACAGTAAATACTGATGCAAAATATTCATTTAGTATCTCCCCTATTTTCTGTGGCTCCACACAAAGGGCTGCCTTGCTGATCTTTGTACCATCTGTACCGCTCTTACAGCATGTGCCAGCAAATTAAGAGCAAACAAAACCAAAGGAGCATATTTGAAGTGCTTAGTGAAGTGAAGTGAAGTGGAGTGAACCAGGGACTGTGGTCAGTAAAGTGATGCTACCACTGTAAGTCAATAGGCTCATGTGGTCTCAGTCTCAGTCCAGTTGGATGATCACGGTCAGTCACATGGTCTGACCAGAGGCTGGAAATCAGTGTCTTTGCAGTCTGGGTTGCACCATGATTGGTCCCACTGCAATCAGTCTGGGGATCACATGCACACCAGAGTGATGCTGAGACACAAGGCCAGGGCTGGGCTTTTCTCGGTTGGGGCGGCCTCTTCAAGTCAGTCTGTGGTGCCGGACACGTTCAGTCCTGAAGGTTTGGTTATTAAATGGTCAGTCCATTCAGTCCTATGCTAAGAGTACATTGGACTGAGTCACTGAAGGAATGATAATAGTGAAAGGGACAATTTAAGATAAAAATGTAAAATCTCAGAACATGGAAGGAGATAGGAAGCTGCAGGCACACAATGGGAAACATGAAGGATTGGTGTAGATTAGCAATCATCTCAGACACAGTCAGCAACACATTGACAAGAATGTAGGTTTAAATCTTGCCAACTTTGCACCAAAGCCAAATCATGCAAAAACAAGACAAAACATATGCCATCACAGGCAGACTGGCTGGAGTAAATTACTGTTTTTCACTTCATGGACAAGGAACAATTCTGTGGATTTTTGGCCCTGTTCCAGGTAATCGGATTAATCATGCATCTATTGACTATTTAATACAACTCTAACTATCACCAAATTTCATTTAACGGAAAGTCCTTTTTTTTTGACAAGAATTATTATGAAAAATGATAGCCTTAAGTAATTATGACCATTATAATTTTGCATAATTGACCCCTGTCATGTCACATATATAAAGCTATGCAGACACAAGCTTAAGTCTTAACTTGCTTTGCAATTTGTACATCACTTCTCATACCTGCCATTGGAAGACAAATATTCGAAGCTGTCACGTTTTCACACCTAATTATAAGGATGGGATGATATGCTCAAAGATGTTCAAGGGCGGATGTTTTTGGAAGGGAGTGCTTTTATGGTGGACCAGTGCCTGAATTTCACTACCCAATGTAGCATTAGCACGTTGGATCTGTAACACACATATGGAGGAGGTGACATAGTTTAGAGCTCCATGTCGAGGAATGACATTGATCTCTTTGCAAAGCCTCCATAACGCACTGCACCATCTCACTTCATGATGATGCTGAGAGTGATCAGGGGTACCCTTACTGATTTGGTGTTCTAATTTTGACATTCCCCACAGATATCAGCTTATGCATGTGAGATGGAACCTGTGCTTGGAGGATTCTTACATACAATGACAATGTCAAAGAAATTGCAATTTTGTCACCAAACCCATCAAGAACAGCAACTTCCAGCAGCTGCTGGACAGCAGCAAGAAGGACAACCAGAGAAAGATCCCCCAAGGAGAAGCAGAAGAATGCTCAGATTCCAAAACCACTGGCCTTGCTATAGACAGCTCTTAGAGGACCAGTGCAGGCGAAGACCAAGGATGTCCTGGACCATCAGAACAAAGTGCATTATCTGGAACTGGACTTCTGCTTGCAAGGAATGGGTGACCGTCCTATTCCATTTCCAATGAAGTCACACTGGCCATGAATTTTTATGTAAGTGGCTTGTTCCAAGGAGCAACTTGTGTGCCATCTGACAACTCTCGGCCACAAACACATCCAGGGTATCACTGACGTCATGTTAATGAGATTACATTGGTTTATATCCTTTTCTTGTGAAGGGGGGTCAAGCTGGCCCGGGTGTGATGCTCCTGTATTTTGGACTCCCCTCTGGTGGAGGGTGGTATATACTGTACTAGTTTGCTTTTCGAGAACCCTGTCACCAATGTGTAGAATTCTCCAGTTGTAAATCTTCCATTCTATCAATGTCCAGCTCATAGAAACAGGAGTAGGCCACTCAGGCCATTGAGTTGTCCCGCCATTCAAAACGATTGTGTGCACACTTCAATACCTTTTACCCTCACCCTTCCCCATAACCCTATACGTCATTTGTAATCAGAAATTTCTATCTTAAACAAAGACAGAGCTGGCAAAACCCCCCACGGTAGAGAATTCCAAAAGTTCAAGACCATCTGAGTTTTAAAAAAAAACTTCTCAGAGCCCAGTGACTTCCCCTTTATTATAAATTGTGTTCCCTGGTTCTGGACTCCCCCAGTCTGGGAAAACATCTTATCTGCTTCCATCCAGTCTATCCCACTAGGTACAATACTTTGTAAATTTACAAAGAACACTCTCTCATTTTCAAACTCTAAAGTACACAGGTACAATTTAATCAATTTCTTTTCATAGGACTGTCCTGTGATCCTGAGAACCTTTGTCACACTATTTGTCTGGCAATAATATCTTCCCTGAAATAGGAGACAAAAATACAATTGAAGCAAGATTTTATTACTCCTACACTCAAATCCTAAAGCAATAAAGGCTAAAATTCCATTAGTCTTCAGTGACTTATGAATAATGATACACAGAACCCTTTGTGCATCAAAACATTTCAAGCTCTTACCCTTTAGGAAGCACTCTACACATGTATTCCTCCTACCAAAGTGGATAACCTCATATTTTTCCACATGATAGTCTATCTGCCATGTTCTTGCCCCTTCACTCAGACCTGTTCAAATCCTCTTGAAGTCACTTTTCAGCTTACTCATAACACACGTTCCCCACTTACCATGGTATCATCCACAATATAATGCATTTTGCTCTTACATCCAACTTACGGATATATATTATAAACAGCTTGAGAGCCAAGTACATATCCTCACAGTATCTCACTAGTCATTGCCTGCCAACACGAGAATAACCCATTTATTCCCTTGTTTTCTGTTAGCCAATCCTTAGTCGATGCCAATATAGGATTACCTCCAATACCATGCACTTTTTTTTCTAACCAGCCTTCTTGGAGGAACTTTATTACAGCACTTCTGAAAATCTAAGTATACTACATTTATCGGTTATCCTTTATTAATCTTATTAGCAAAGTTTTCAGAATATTCGAACAAGTTTGTTAAACATGGTTTCCCATTCATTAATCCTTGCAGACTTTGCCCAATCAGATCACTACTATTATAGTAGCTATTTATCACACCTTTTACAATAGCTTCTCATATTTTCCTTTCTACTGATAGAAGGCTAGCAGGTCAATAGCCCTCAGTTTTCTCTCTCGCTCCCTTCTTAAATAGATTACATTTGCCATCATCTAATCTGCATGACTCATTCCAGGATCTACAGAATTTCTGAAGTTAAGTTCCAATGTATTGACTGTTTAAGTAGTCACTGTCTTCAACATCCTTGGATGTAAAATAGAAGGCCTTGAGGATTGATTGACTTTCACTTCAGCATAACTGATTTCTCCAGTACAATTTTCCTTATAAATCCTTTCAACTTCTCATTCTACCTAGCCATTAGGATATCTAATTCTGGGAGAATTCTGGTATGTTCCTCAATAAACAAAGTAATAATGTACCTTCTCTACCATTTCTCTATTCCCCTTATTACTTTGACTGGCACAGTGGCTCAGTATTAGCAAAGCTGCCTCACAGCACCAGAGACCCAGGTTCAATTCCAGCCTTGGGTGACTGTGTGTGTGTGGAGTTTGCACATTCTCCCCAAGTCTGCTTGGGTTTCCTCTGGGCGCTCGGATTTCCTTCTACAGTCCAAAGGTGTGCAGGTTAGGTAGATTAACCATGCTAAATTGCCCATATATTCGGTGGATTAACTAAGTGGAATGCATGGTTGGGAGGGAGTCTGGGTAGGGTGCTTTTCTGAGGGGCAGAGTGGATTCAATGGGTCAAATGCCCTCCTGCCACACTGTAGAGATTCTGTGACTCTGCCTGTAATGGACCCAAATGTTTTATTTTTATGTACCTATAGAAGCTTTTACAGTCAGTTTTGATTTTAGCTACATCACATTCACATTCTATTCTTACTTTCCTTTTTGCGGTATTGGTTCTCCTTTGCTGTGTTCTAAAAACCTCACAATCCTCAGATTACTGCTATTTCTGGCAACTTCATGGATTCTTCTGGCAACTTTCATTTAATCTAACATAATCTTGAACTTCATTTGTTATTTGTTGGTTTGATTGACCTTCTTTGAGTTTGTGTACCTTGGAGGAACATATTGCTGCTTTAAGACATGTAATGGTTCTTTAAGAACTATCCATTCCCTTTTGATATATTTACTTAATCCACCTCAGCCAGTTTGTGGCTCATGCCTTCACAATGCCTCTTATTCAAATTTAACACCATTATTTCAGAATAAACTACCAAACATTTAGACATAATGAAAAATTCTATTACTATTATGGTCATATTCTGTGCTGGATTTTGGATCTGTGTGCCACAAATTCTGTGAACTATCTTGATGTGTACATATTGGAGAACTTCCAGGCTCCTGTGTCATTCCATAGTACTCAGACTATACAGGAATGATTGCTGGATCACAAGTGCTTCCCCTCCAAACATAGCTTGATGACACCTTTACGAAACCTTGAGATCAATACAAAGATGCAATGCAGCCCATATTTCCACCAGGCTATATCAGTGTAGCCTAGAAAGGGTGTGCCACATTATTGTGGCATACCATGCCCTTCCTAGTTGCAGCTGACACAATTAGGAGATCTTGAATGTAAATGAAATAAGGGATAATTAACAATCCTCTGAGGATGAGGGTCAGGATATTGACTGGGATGGACAACCAAGATACCATGAGAGAATTATGTACTGTCAAGCACACGAGGCTAAACAGAATCTAATTGAAACCCACTTCCAGGAAGAAACAGCTGGGTTTGGACTTGCTTTTGGGCTTGGTAATTACTACACTCTGAACTTTTCTGTTGATGAATAAATGTTTACTTATCTATATGTTTGTATGCAGGGTATCTTCGCTAACACTGCCTTAACATATCTGGTATTTTAAAAAGGTTTTCGTTACTGTTTGCAAGAAAGCATGAGTCACTGTGACAGGTCACTGGGGTAATGGCTTTCAACACTTCAGTTAGCATACAACATCCAAGTGTTGTGCAGTAGAGTCTCTGACGATAGGCAGTAGGTTGGAAGCCAGTTCTTTCACTCCTTTCCATCAATAAACCTTCAATATTTCAGAGTTGGCTTCAGCTGCTAAATTGACTTGAAATGCTTAAGCATCTTCTAGGACAGCATTTAGCCTGAGAGAGGCAGAGCTTTGTGCAGCTGCTCTCAATAGGCCATTATGCTATGGGAGAGAGTGAAGATGTCAACTTCCACTGTACACCTCCCAGACTTAAATGGCAGTGTGCTCCCTTGAAAAGTTGGAAGATAGAATGAAACATTGCCTCCAGAGGTTTGTGCATTCATCCCTGATCGAGTCCTCTCATTCACAAGGCGGATCCAATTGTGGGTGAGGAATGGAGGACAGGCACTAATACTAAGTCTGCACATTGCTTGGAGCCTCAGTGCTGTGCTGATGGAAGTGCAACGTCTTGGCTGCAGTCAGCCATGTGTTGGTTCACGTATCTGTGATGTCTGAGGTTTTCTGCAGTCAAGCAGTTGGTTGCTTGACAGAGATGAGCAAAGCTGAGCCAATATAACTTCTTTCATCCTTGGAACATCCAGACGCTATTCATCTCTCACATGGGTGCGACTGCACCAGGTCAAACAATGACAAAGAAACTACAGGAAGCATTTAAAAAATGTAAGTGAGCATACATTTACAAAAGTGCAGGATTTCTTACAATGAAGTGTCATTTGTACCACTGATGTACCCAGAGTGGTTTATTCCCTTACTTCCTCACCCACCCTCCCCTCCTCCTCAGTGCAGTCCTGACACCCACACCAGGGGTGCAGAGAGGCTGCTCTGTAGTTAGGTTCTGTTGGAAGACCTAGCTGGTTGTCCTCATGGTGTTTGGGTTTAGAGGATGCAGGCTTGCTATCAGAATCCTGCCCAGATGCAGGGTCATTACCCTCTGCTTAGTCTTCTGCAGCTTTGGCATCACAGGCAGGGGCTGGTAAAGGCATTGGGCACCTGTGGAATACCTTAAAAGAAAGCTTCTGAGCATTCCTAAAATCTGCAATGTCAGACTTTTTACTTCTCTATTTTTCTAATAACTAAAGAAGCTGTACCTAGGGACCTTGCACTGTAAGCGGCGACTTACACACTTTTCACAGCATTTGACAGCAAAGTTAATTCTGGTTCTAATTCTAATTATACATGTGTCTTCTACTGCCTCGTGGTGGCTGCCCATACCATCCCATCTCAAGGAGCTGGAGGGGGGAGGGGATACCTGGCGTGAGCTTGAGTTCCCTCATTTCCCTCTCACTTTGCCATGGACACTGAACAGCAATGAATAAAACAATGGAATGCTGGTGCATGCGTGTATCTGGCAGACACAGAGTATGCTGGACCTGGGTCCCCACATCAGTCACCAACCTAATCATTGTGGCAGTCAGGTAAGTTCATGTTGGAGCCAGTATGGTACTGAAAGAATGGGGAAATCCACCAAAGTTTCAATCTAGTTTACTGTCTCTGACAAACCTGCCTGATGTTCTATGACCTTCTCTGCATATTTTGTCAATGTTTAATTAACAGCTAAGACCATGGGATCACCTTCTGGCTAGGGCTAAGCAGATATCTGGTCTCAGCCGTCCTTGGAGTGCATAGACCTGAGGCATTTCTTCCCCTAGCAGCTGCAGAGACCCTCACCAGACTGTTCTTTTGATCTGGAAAGAGAACCCACTGAAGTGAAAGTCTCTGAGCTGGTTGAGGGTCAGGTGAAAGCCATTTTGTTGCATCCTCTGAGGGATGTATGGGTTCTACTTAAGGTGGAGGTTCATCTAAGGTTAGGTGGTGCAAATCTCTTTCTCACAGTCATTCATTGGATCCCACTAGTACTAGCAGAAGAGAATACAGGGAATTAGTTATTAATAAATGCTTGTTCAAGTCAAGTATGAGTTAGCACTGGCATTAACAGGATAGCAGCACAGCAAAATGAAGCTCACTCAATGGGTTTTCCACAGGAATGGTCACCTTCTTCTCCAGCCTTTTCTTCTCCTGTGGGCTGAGAAGCCTCATGTCCACCACCAGTCTTCAACCTCTTGGTGTGGACATGCTGTATGCAGTAGTGAGAGTTGCAGTCCATGGGCCTTGGTGAGAGCTATGTACAGTGGCAGAGTTAGAGTAAGTGGTGATAAGCCTGTGGGTGAGGTAGGGGAGAGAAAATGGAGCATGGATATACGTTCAAAATTGCTGGGCATTTCTTTTAACCTGGGGCACTGCGCTGACCTGGGTCATTATATTTGTCAACATTGGCTGTGTCTGCTGCCTCCTTTGGTGGTCTGGAGCAGAAAGCACAGTTTTTTTTCCCAACCACTTTGTCCATCAACACCTCAAAACGGGGTGCAAGCTTGCTGAGTTATAATGCTGGAACATCACAGTGTGAAGGGCAGATTCTGACTTGCAGCTTGCCCAAGTACAGTGGAGCTAGGGTTTAAATATGACACCAATGGTATGAATGTTTCAAAGTCCCAACAGTAGTGAGCACTTCTGCCTCTCCTACCACATGAGGTCAGTTGCATCACGTATGAGTTGAAGAGCAGAAGATTGTAGGAGAAAAGCCATGGAAGAGGGGGCCAATTTCACTGAATAAACACTGCCAAAAAATTGGGAAACGTATGGCTGATTCAGTCAAAAGGTTTGCTCATTGCTAATCCCTGAAACGTTAATGATGGGAGGTTCAGTGGGGACAATGGCACTGATTATCAAGGGGAGATTGTTACATTCTGCCCTGTTGCAGATCATCACTGCCTAATACTTATGTGGAGCATATTTATCAGCTCAAGCCTGAATGTTTTCTTGCTGCAGACAGTAATGGACTGCTTCTGTATCTGAGGCTGTATTCTTAGAGTTTTTTTTTAAATTAAGTTGTTGCTTATAAAGGAATAACATTGAAATAATAGACTATGGTAGAGGTAGCATAACTGTGATTAAATTCGGCAGCTCATACAAGTCAAGATTTGATGAGCCCAACCACTTATTACAGTGTAGGAACAATCTATAATTCTAAGATCTACATACAACCTGAAGTGTTTGACAAAGAAAAGTATCCCATTAGAAGAAAATAAATACTTGTCACACTGTGGGCTGATTACCTACTCAGGAGTGGTACATTTGTGTTGTTTCCTACTGACTATATATTTGTCAAGAAAATAATCAGCCCTGTGATCAATGACTGCCCTTGCCACCCAATTTAAACAACAAGTGATGAAATGAAAAATGTGGTGTTATATCCAGTTTCAGAGAATACTGCAACTAAGGGAACAAAAACATTATGTATGTTAATAAAAGCAAAAGCACACACAATTCTTAAAATGGAAAGGGGTGGGAGCAGTATTTTAGGAATATATTTTTATAACATAAGTTGATCCTTTGAGAGGACCATCTTAAGGTTCAACTGTATATTTTTTGAGGTAAATTTATTGTCAATCGTTTGTAGCAATTAATACCATTAACTCCTCTTGCAATGAAGTTTCAGTGGAATCATTTTACTGATTTTGTAAATATTCAAATTAAAAGTGAAAGTTGAGAACTTTTATACATTCAAAATAACTCAAACAATGGCCTCAGAGCAAAATATGCTGGGGAATAAATTGTCACTGCTTTTATAACAAATTATTGCAAACATTTGGTATACATTTATGCTTGAGACATTTCGGCACCATCCAAATTATAACTACAAAATTGAGGTATGACTAACGCATTGGATTTTATGATCAAGTTATTCTACAAGTTGGAAGGAACAGTTGGATCACTTTAATTGACTAAAATCTTGAAACAAGGAAAAGGGATTTTTATTTTTAATATAGATTACACCATATCAATACTAAACTAATTTCTCTTCATGCAAAAAAAACTTAAAATAGAGAAAAATGCTTTCAAAATAACATCCATTCCGAAGCTCCAAAATAAATTGTTTAAAAACTTATAAAGACAGGAGTGAATGAAGCAATTACCTAAACCCCATTTATTAAAAAAAACAGATAAAATATGAGAGTTGAAACACTAAACGCATTAGATTTTCCCAAGCACATCAAGAGGAAATGAAAATTTCAATCAAATGTACACTACCTCCAAAAGTGGAGCTCAAATCCTTCACATTTATCCTTGCATTTCAGACATGGGGCCCCAGCTCCCTGCTCATGGCCCAGGGTCATCTATAGAAAAGAAACACTTCAGTCACTGGGAAGAAAAGAGTTGCACAACATTTTCTGTAAAGTAACACAATTGATTATGAAGAATGAATTTGAGTATCTGCCTAATAGCAGTCAGTTTGGCTTTTTGATTCGGGAGCAGCTGTCCATCACACACCCTGTCCTATTTGCTATTCCATTAAATTCAGTGAAAAAGAAAACACATTCAGGATGTGCAGCTAATCCATAACTGCTCATTTTATGTCCTGGTCAAGAGATGACCCTTGGGCTTTTCATTTGATACTGATATCTTATTATCTGCATTCCTTACTCTATGACCAGAGGGCATAATTTCAGAGTAAGGGACTACCCATTTGAGAGAGAGGAGGTGTTATATTTCTCCAAGGTGGTAATGAATGGCAGTAGAATTTGGCTGTCAAAGTTGGGTTCTTAAGTTTACTCAGGGCTGAGACTAACAAATTTTTAATCCATAACTCAATCAAGGCAGGAAAGTGGTGTTGAGGATTATCAGATCAGCCAATGACTTCATTGAAAGGTGAAGGAGACTGAATGTCCTACCTCTGCTTCTATGTTTTTGGGTCTTGTTATACTGGAGAGGTAATACTGTCCAGAATACTACTTTGACATTAAACTGTGGGCAGTGTGATACAGCAAGAGATGCTCAAATTTATAAAAGAAAAGGACTGACATCAGGATGTTCTTGACCATTCAAAGAACAATCAACTCTTTGAATGGACTTCTAGGCAAAATGGTTGAGGTAGAATCCTGGCAAAAAAGACTAAGATGCAGCATTAGGAAACTGTTATATTATTCTGGGTGGATTAATTTTGATGAACCAAAGGAGTTCATGCATCAAAGAATATGCTGTGAAGGAGACGCTTCATGCGCAATGAATAAGATTGTCAATTCATTGTTATTATGTGGCAGTCACTGTGAAGACAACAACAATGAGATGAATGGTCAGTTAATTTGATTCTATTCTGTGAGTCAAGTGGATTGTAGTTTACATTTTATAAGGACTTAGAGATGTACAGCATAGAAACAGACCCTTCGGTCACTTGTATTCGCATTTGCCACAGCTCCTATTAAATGCAGAATTTCAGAGTGCCAATTTTATCTACAGGAGAACATTTAATGCTTGATTGAAAAATGCTCCCCCCAAAAAATTCAAAATCACTTTACAGTGGGTCTCTTTTGGGTTAAATTGCATGGACATGTCTATATTTTGGGTCACATAACCATTTTAAAAATGGAAAGTTTATTTCATAAACAAGAAGAGTTTACTGAACTGTCAAACAAGCTAGTCTGAAAGTCTGCAATGCCGTCAGGATTTTTCCTTTTACGGTCATGTTAAATAAAAGCCAACGTCAAACACAACATTTCCCGATGTGATCCACTGGTTTTCCTCTGGAATCGGAAGTGAATACTATGTGGAATAAAAACGTTTTGTTTCCCTTAAAATTGGACGGCTGTTGAAAAGAATAGGATTGTGATCAACGGTTTAAAAAAAAGGGACAG
Organism: Chiloscyllium plagiosum; assembly: GCF_004010195.1. NCBI lineage: Eukaryota > Metazoa > Chordata > Chondrichthyes > Orectolobiformes > Hemiscylliidae > Chiloscyllium > Chiloscyllium plagiosum. The sequence continues at coordinate 36,219,012 of NC_057728.1, read as the reverse complement.
AAATTAACCGGTGTTTTTAGTTTAAGCACACACTGCTGGCACATAGCCAAAGTATTTCCCTATTTGACAACAGGTTTTCTTCACAAAAAGTACAAAGACTGCTGTCGGGGAGGGGAAAAGTAGCAAATCATTAACACAACCTGGACATGCTTCAAACTGAAAACATTGAAAATTATTCAAGTTATTCCTCAGCCGATCCAAATTCACTAGCTTTATTGTTTCTTAAGGTCAAATTACCACACTACACAGTATACAGCACTTTATGCCCTGATTTCAGCTACTGATCTCAAGGGAATAATTACAGTATCACTGCTGACAGCACCTCCCCGTTGTTGCCTGCTCAAGTTACAGTTATCCCATCGGGCTCTGGGGACATATATTTACACAGGCCAAGGCCCATTAACTGCACAGCACCATACAATAATTAAACCAAAAATCTACGGATGCTGGAAGTCTGAAACAAAAGCAGAAATTGCTGACAAAACTCAGCATGCTTGGTAGCATCTATGGAAAGAAAGCAGAGTTAACATTTTGAATCCTGTGAGATGGTGCTGCCAGACCTGCTGAGTTTTTTCAGCAATTTCTGTTTGTGTGTTGTGGCTCAGCTGTACTTAAAAAGTCAGTACGAGAACTTCTGCAAAACTAGGGCTGAAGGCTCCAATGACTGTTGTAAAACAAGAACGTTCCCAAAGGTACAAGCTAACTAATTCTTTTCAAAGACACCTCTTTCTACAATGTACACTTCTAAGATGGAATTTAACCACTGATTAGGCTTGGTACAGTGGCTGAGAATCTTGGGACAAACTGAAACTATTACATGCAAAGCCTTTAATAGAAATGTTAAGCAGGCAGGATATGAAACTGACAGTTGAAACACCGTTTCCCCTTTCCTGCAAGATAATAAAAATTAAAATGAATTCCACTAGGTAGAGTGCTTTTCACATTCAATTATCTGTTGCAGGAGTGCACAAGATGTTAGTTGTTGGCCATAACTCATTGATAACACACACATGCCAGCATCAAAAGATTGCACATTCAAGCCCCATTTAAGGACTTCAGTACACAATCTGGGCTAACACATCAGCACAGTAGTGAAGGATATCTGCACTATTTGGGTGTTCAACCATGGTTGAATGATCAAAATTGACTCCATCTGAACTGTTCAGGTGGTGGTAAAAGATTCCACAGCATTATTTTCAAAGAGACAGCATAGCAATTTTTCTAAAATCCTGACCATCACTTATATATTAACCAACACCAAAGCACAGGATAGATCGAGTCAATCCTTAGAAGACTATAAAGGAAGTAGGAGTATACTTAAGAGGGAAATCAGGAGGGCAAAACGGGGACATGAGATAGCTTTGGAAAATAGAATTAAGGAGAATCCAAAGGGGTTTTACAAA
>NC_057728.1:36213793-36216500 GCF_004010195.1 Chiloscyllium plagiosum | reverse complement strand
GGCTGTTTTCCCTGGAGCGTCAGAGGCTGAGGGGTGACCTTAGAGAGATTTACAAAATTATGAGGGGCATGGATAGGATAAATAGACAAAGTCTTTTCCCTGGGGTCAGGGAGTCCAGAACTAGAGTGCATAGTTTTAGGATGAGAGGGGAAAGATATGAAGAGACCTAGGGGCAACCTTTTCACACAGAGGGTGGTACATGTATGGAATGAGCTGCCAGAGGATGTGGTGGAGGCTGTTACAATTGCAACATTTAAGAGGCATTTGGATGGGCATACGAATAGGAAGGGTTTGGAGGGATATGGGAAGGGCGCTGGCAGGTGGGACTAGATTGGGTTGGGATATCTGGTCGGCGTGGACCGAAGGGTCTGTTTCCATGCTGTACATCTCTATGACTCTATGACTATGACACAATAACTAGCCATCTAGCTCAATGCTAATTGTAGAGCTATGTTGTGCACAAATTACTTCTTCTTACACTTCAAATGTTATTAATAAGGATATCTTGAGGTCCCAAAAGTCAGACTTTTCTCTTTTCAGTTAGATGTATGTATTACTATTTCTCAGTTCAGAATGTTATATTTATACTTTTAGAACTTTAGCCAGTTAAGACTTTTATCTTCAAACATGACCCCTCCCAAAATTTTCTGAAATAATTATTTTGAGTCGAAGGCAAAAAAAAGAGCAAGAGTCTTAGTCTATTGTTAGAATTTGATTCAGGTGAGGTTAGAAACAATAATTAAAACAAAATACTGTGGAAGCTGGAAATTTGAAACAAAATCAAACTGCTGAAGAAACTCAACAGGTCTGGCAGCATCTTTGGACAAAGAAACAGAACTTAATAGTGTTGAGTCTGAAACTATTAATTTCCCTTGTAATGGAAATTAAAACTTGCGGGTTAAATTGATACAACACAGAAATGGGTGTGGGGATCACAATGCATAATTAAGCTTTTCCTGTTGGTTGATGTGCAGGACCCTGCATTTCTGTTATAACGATCTCTGCATGCAGCCAACAATTATATTGTTCACTCACTGTACACATCAGAAGGGGGCTCAAAACTGTAACTTGAATAGAGACAAAAAAAACCTGCAGATGCTGGAATCCAAAGTAGACAAACAAGAGGCTGGAAGAGCACAGTAAGCAAGGCAGCATCAGGAGGTAGAGAAGCCGTGGCTCAGTGGTTAGCACTGTTGCCTCACAGCATCAGGGACTCGGATTGGATTCTCAACTTGGCTGTGGAGTTTGCACATTCTCCCCACCTTTATGTGGGTTTCCTCTGGGTGCTCCGGTTTCCTCCCACAATCCCAAAAAGTGTGTGAATTAGGTGAACTGGCCATGCTAAATTGCCCACAGTGTTCAAGAATGTGTCGGTTAGGTGTATTAGTCAGGGAAAATGTAGAGTAATGGGGAATGGGTCTGGGTCAGTTACTCTTCGGAAGTTCGGTATGGACTTGTTGGGCCTAATGGCCTGTTTCCACACTGTAGGGTTTCTGTGATAGGATAATGATAATTAAGTCAATGTTTGGGGTGTAACCCTTCTTCAGGACTGGGGGTGGGTGCAAGGGGATCTTCAGATAACTCGCCCAGCCTCCTGTTTGTCTACTCAAAACTGTGACTTGCTGGTATCACCTAAAACTCGAGCACTCTCAAAAGGACTGAAAATGCTGGAAATCACTATTTGTCAGGCAGTGTCCAAGGAGAGAGAGCAAACTGGCATTTCAAGTCTAGATGATTCTTCATCAGAGCTGAATTGAAATGTGGAGAGAGCAGCCTTTGTGCTATAGTGAGGGGGTGGCAAGCTCAGGGAGACAGGCTGTTGATAGGCTACGGATTAAGTGATTAGAATGTGAGAATGGCAGAACAATGGTGTGTCTAACTACAAACTGGAAAGGACAGACCGTCCCACTGGGATGGGGAGGAGGGGGAAGGAGGACATGATGATCGAGAATGTAACAAATAAAGCTAAAATAAAGGAAAGGAACGGGAGTGGGTTCACAATTTGAAGGTGTTGAACTCAGTATTAAGTCCAGAAGATTGTAAAGTACCTAGCCTGAAGAGGAGACGTTGTTTCTCCAGTTTGCACTGTGATTCACTGGAGCATTGCAGGATGCCGAGGACAGACATGTGGGCTTGTGAGCAAGATGCTGTGGTAAAATGACTAGCTATGGGAAGGCCGGGGTCATGCCTCTTGGAGGTATTTTGCAAAGCGGTCACCGAGTCTGCAATTGGTTTCTCTAATGTAGAATAGGCCACGTTGGGTGCAGTGAATGCAATTTACCAGATTGGAAGAGGGACAGGTGAAATGCTGCTTCATCTGAAAAGACTATTTAGGCCCTTGGATGATGAGCAAAGAGGTGGTGATGGGGCAGGAGTTGCACCTTCTGCAGTTACTTGGGAGGGTGGCGTAGTTTTGAGAGCATATTAGTGATTTTAATTAAGGAGATTCAAAGGAGAAGTCTTGATGAGGGCATAGTGGTAGATGTGATCCATATGGACTTTAGTAAGGTGTTTGACAAGGTTTCCCATGGGAGACTTGTTAGCAAGGTTAGATTTCATGGAATACAGAGAGAACTAGCCATTTGGATACAGAACTGGCTCAAAGGTAGAAGACAGAGGGTGGTGTTGGAGGGTTGTTTTTCAGACTGGAGGCCTGTGACCAGTGGAATGCCACAAGGATTGGTGCTGGGTCCTCTACTTTTTGTCA
>NC_057728.1:36199609-36213444 GCF_004010195.1 Chiloscyllium plagiosum | reverse complement strand
GATAGGATAAATAGACAAAGTCTTTTCCCTGGGGTGGGGGAGTCCAGAACTAGATGGCATGGGTTTAGGGTGAGAGGGGAAAGATATAAAAGAGACCTACAGGGCAACTTTTTCATACAGAGGGTGTTATGTGTATGGAATGAGCTGCCAGAGGAAGTGGTGGAGACTGGTACAATTGCAACATTTAAGAGGCATCTGGATGCATATATGAATAGGAAGGGTTTGGAGGGATATGGGCCAGGTACTGGCAGGTGGGACTAGATTGGGTTGGGATATCTGGTTGGCATGGATGAGTTGGACTGAAGGGTCTGTTTCCATGCTGTACGTCTCCATGACCCTATGACTATGCTATGATACATCTCAGAAGCATGTGGAATTTGAATGCAGACTTTCTGATCCAGAGGTAGGGACACTACCATTGTGCAGATATAGTCCTCCAAGTTTAGTGATTTTACATACGTAAATGACATCAGAGGCTGCATCTTTAATAGCCACCCAAGGTTTCCTCTGGTGGTACAAATGCAGCTGGTGTAGCAAAATGAAGGCATTATGACTGCTATTAGCACACCAGAACTAGACTTAACCATTGCTCAATTCACCATCCCCCATTCACTCCTCTACCAATAATCAGCATTCATAACTTTAAATTCATAGAATCACCTCCTACATTTAACACTGCTCCAATCCTTGCTTTGCATTGGAAAACATGAAGAAAGCCTTTGTTCAATGTTATGGTGAATGGAGTAATTCACCACTAATGTGATAGAACATGGTGCCTATTCTTTCCAGCGTGGAATAGTAACCAACTTGGTTTGCACCTTGTGGACCCAACCCCTGACCCAACACAATGTCAAACTTCTACTGCAGGACAAGCAACTGCACCCCACCACAAATGTGATGTTCAAATGCCACAATGGAAACTCATACTCCAGGGAAGTTAAGAGATTAGATTGAAATCTAATGACCACCCTGAGGTGGAGAAAATGACACTGGTTCTACAGAGAACAGGTCTGCTGATTTCTCTCAGGTTCACAGCATTCACTCTCCCACCTTGTCACGACATCTGTGTTTCCACTGCTACCGTTGGTCAACCAGCCAAGCTGGAACAGAGATCCGGAGCTACTTATTGAATGTCAGTAGCTTCCCACCAACCATGGTGCATCTACTGTAGCAGGAGGATTACAACAGGCTTTTAGTTTTGAATTATGGTCAATTGGTTTCTGTGATGGTTGGTGTAAGACAGGAGAGTGTTTATGGGAAAATGTAGTTCGAAACAGCAGCCAGATGAGCTGATGACAGAAAGCACAATCTGGAATGGGTCATCTACGTTGTCCCCTCCTCAACTGCCCACCATTCGGACAGTGGCAAAGACTGCCCAATCATAGCATGGTGCAATATATAGCAGACTTACATACTGATACTTACACTGTTCATTAATGCAAGGCAACACCACAGCAATTCAGGCTGCTGTGAGAATTCACCATTAGAGTCATAGAAATGTATAACCTGTCCGTGGTTTCCTTTATCACATTTCATGTCAGGCAGAACAGATTTCACTGTACGCATACTCACAGGGAAAGTGCACTTCAGCCATGAACAATGAGGATTGTCCTGCCACTCAGTAGCCACCCTTAGTTTGCTGTGGTGGCACAAATGCAGCTGGTGAGCAGTGGATACCAGAAAATTCACTGGCTATGGTTACACGCTAGCTGTACGTTGAGAAATCACCTATGGTTTTGCTTATTTTGCTATTGCTTTGTACTACATTGACATGTGGCACCTGTAAAGTGATGTCGATGCAGTCAGTGACATCACGGGAAGCCCTCAGTTCTACCAAAGCTGTGTCCTGTCTCCAATTTATGGTTCCCAAGATGAGCAAATAACAAAGTTAATCCTCTTTCAGCAGAGATCCTCAATGACCTCCTTATGTAAAAGTGGATGGCAAACTGTGAAATGTTGCAAGTATAAAAGGAGTCTGTTGCTCAAAATGTTGTAGAAATATGATCTTTTTCCTGCTCAGAGATTGCGATTTTGGCTGATGTCTCAAACATTGTTCTTAGATAAGGTTCAGGTTGAAGAATTATTCCTTAAATATCCTGGTTGTATATACAGCTTCTTACTGAGAACACTACTCCACTGTCTCTTCCTTCTTCTTAAGCACTTTTTTATATTCTGTATGGCCTTGGTTCAATCTCTCAGTTGTGCTATGTTACAGGGTGCAAATGGTTTCTGCAGCAAAAATGGCTTAGTATTAACCCCAAAAATGCCTGCAGCCTTTAGCAGCTTTACCTAACTCCAGGATGTTTAATGCATTTGTAAAGTTGTTGGATAGCCAATAGAAATCAATCAGTAACTAATCTTTAAATAATACTGGCAGGAGTAGGAAGTCTCTTGTGGCACTGCGGTCATGTCTTGACCTCTGGGCTCAGAGGTCCAGATTCAAGTCCTACCTCCTCCAGAGGTGTGCCATAGCATCACTAAACAGGTTGATTAGAATCTTTTTTTCAGTATGTCCTGCCCATTGTTTAACACATGTCCAAGCTGTAAGTAATCAAGAGAAAACACATGTTGAGTGGTGCACTATGCTGGATAGGGTGAATAGCCAAAGTATTTGTTGGGGAGTCCAAAGGTAGAGGGTAAAGGTTTAAGGTGAGAGGGGAAAGATTTTTAAAAGACCTGAGGGGCAACCTTTTCATGCAGAGAGTGGAGCATATATGGAATGAACTGGACAAAGTGGCAGAGGTGGGTACAATTACACCATTTAAAAGATATTTATTTGGACAGATACATGGATAGGAAAGGCTTAGCATGGATGAGTTGGGCTGAAAGGCCTATTTCCATGATGTATATCTCTATGACTCCCATAACTGATATCATTATCAACCTGTTCTATATATGTCTGGTGAATACTGGTCATATACAAGTGGTAATGTCCAAACTGAGATTGTGTCCAGACCTTTCTTGGTGAATGTGTCATGCACATAAGATGTCATTTTATTTGCCAAAACAGTGGCTGCTACTGAGCCCAACTTCACAACTAATGTGAATTAAAGTAAATCAGACAAATTGAGGGGGGGGGGGGGGGGTGTTGGGGGGATGCGGTGGAAATGGGGCAGAGGAGGAATAGAATGAATTACAACAGATTTATATATTCTATTTTTGTTGGCACATTTCAATATGTCACATCTATCAAGCTACATAATGACGTCCACAGATGTGAGAGGTGTACTTATGGCCAATATATCCTAATTTAGTCATGTAGTGATCATCTTTATCATTAACCAATTCCCTTCATTTTTAGATAAGGAGACACTTTACAATGCTTTAAAACACCTTCTAAAAGCCAAGTAAGTTTCATATGTTTCAAAGAATCATGCATAACAGAAACCAAACTATATTGTAAAGAACTGAGACGAATAAACCAGATTCAACTTTTACTGAAGTTTGAAAAATTAAAAGTGAAATATAACAATATACTCATGATACTATGTTGAAAAATTATAACTGTTGTATAATACAATTTAATTCTTCCCTGAAATTTGGACCCAAGGAGTTTAAATGCTTTCATTTCTTTTTCTCACTATTATACTAAAAATGGTGGAGATTCTTAACATCCAGGAAACTGAAATATTAGCTTGTGGAAATATCCAAATTAAGATCACAATTATTAAGCACACATTGATTTTGATATGTCTCACGTTTCCTTTTCCTCATTTTCTTCAAAACTTCTATAAACTAGTTAAACATGGCTTCCTTTTCCATTATTTGATAGCTAGAATATTAAAATAAGACACTAGGAATTTGGTTTATTGGACAGATCAAGAATTTACTTTTATTCTGCAATTTCATGCCCTCACGACATGTCAAAATGCTACATTCTGGCAATTTTAATGTTGATTTGTAGTTCTTGTCATCACCATATAGCAAGTACAGATAAATGATCGATGAATTTGTTTTACTGGTGGTATTAATTACACATCAACTCTTGTAAGCCTAGATTGTAGATTGAAGTTCCCCTCTACAGACTTCAGTACAAAATTTAGGATTATACTCTTGTGCAAACACACTGGGGAAGAGCAGTACTGTCAGAAATGCACTTTTCAATTATAGATTAACAGTAGTCTTGTCTGACCACTTGAGTTGATGTAAAATCCCTGAGGTGCAGAGTTCTCCCTGATATCCTCAATGAACATCTAAAAGTGGATTACCTGAAAAGTATCAGAATACTCTTTATATGCCTTTGTTACACATTAATTAGTTGCAACAGTTCACAATGACTACACATAATAAGTGCTTTCCAGCAATTAGCTGGAAAGTGCATTGGGACACCCTTAGGTTATGAATACAGGTTTTATCTTAGCCACATGAATCAGCACTTAGTTTGATGTCTCATTTAAGATGTTGCACTTCTGGTGCTACACTGTCCCTGAGGTGCAGCACTAAAGGGAACTGCCTAAAGGGAAATGCTCAAATCCTGAAGCAGACCTTGACCCCACAATATGCCACTCAGGTAAACCAACATGGTATGAATGACTAACAGATTGAAAACGACGCAAGTGATTAACAAATAGAAAGAAAAGGGAGTTACTAATAACTGGAAAAAAAGTGAAGTAACCTAAAGTCAGAAGAGGATACTGCACTATTGAGGGCAACTGCAGTTGACAGTTTTATTTCAATCTCTTCCGTTTCAAAGGTAGCTCTTTTGCACGTCCATGAGTAGAAAAAAAATGTGCTCAAAAAGCTACAACAATCCTCTCAAGGTCCTGCAATACTTTCCTGACAGCCCATTCACCATCAATCTAGCGACTCAGAGCTTCTCTTAGTATATATGCTGTCGCCGGCATTTACAACATATTCACCTATCGCGGAGGTAGAAACATGTTTTATTCAATAAAGTCAAGCAGAACGACCAACTGGGTGTAGTCCCCTTCCTTGATCAGATAAGACTGAGAGGTTCCAGGGCGTTTTCATCGCGGGGATAAAACAAAATGCTCAATCCTCCTACCTTTTTCACTTTGTTTTCCAAATCCATTTTTTTTTCGCCTGTGTTCAAGGAGCTCGCCTCCCCTGTCAGGATGAAAGGGATCAATGACTTTCTTTCTCTTTACAATGTTTCAAAGCACTTCCGCTCCATTACAGCCCATTCTTGGCATAACAAATCAGAAAGCACGAAAAATAATGCACTCACCAATGGCAATTGACCGGGACAAAGAGTTGACCAATAAAGTTCAGACGAATTGGCCCAGCCAATCAGTTTCTGGTTGAAAGCACCAATCGGCTGGGGCTCTGTGTGTGGACCCAGTGAGAGTAAGATGTACTCTGTCTTTTCCCAGCACGTCCCATTGACTAAAACCCAGTGCTAGTGTTATAATGTGCTGTGGGAGTGGGACAGGGAATCCTTATATTTTTGAAAGGGAGGGTCGTCTAACGCTGTTTGATGACCTTCCTGTCCGGCGCTTTGGGAAAGGTTACTATTTCAGAAGCAGCGCTATATAAACGCAAGTTGATGAGACAACACAAAGCCAGCCAGCCCCAGCAATAAGCAAGAAACAGCCTGGCACTGAATTAACTTCCTGTTTGGTCTTTGGGTGAGCTGTGTCACACAGTGTGGAGGTGTTAATTCGATCAAGACTGTCGTTAAAAGTCTTGAATCTGGTATCTGAGTTCTTTTCAAATCCGAAAAGTGCGAGGTGAATGCTGCACAGTTGTGCTAATAGGTAGGGGGGGACTATTTTGGTCTCCTGTTCCTGTTCCGAGCTGGATTTGGACAGCAGCACGATCAAAACTGGAGCAGGATTGGGAAATAAAAGTTCGAGAGCTGTAATATGGAAAATATCCAAGAGTGGCATTTGGGTGTGCTTCATTGGCAGAGAACCTAAGTGCAGTTAGGATAACCCATATGAAAGTTCAAATTATTCCTATGGTGATGTTACTTTAACATTTATAAATAGTATTTTACCTAAAATAAAACTAGAAAATGAAGCAGGAGTAGGGTACTCAACGCTTGCAGCTTGCTCACAAAATCCACATTTCTGCCTCTCCCTCCCAGCAACACTGATGTACATTCAACTCTCCAAACAAGTGGCCAGTCCTCAATACCTACACTCAGCCCGGGGGAATGGTACCTGATGGGAATGCTTCCCTCCTGCTTAACACAAATTCCTCTACCTTTGCCTGAAAAAAAATTCAAAGTTTCTGCTTCCACCATCTTTTAAGGAAAGGAGTTCCAAAGACACTCAACCCTATGTGAGGAAAAGTTTCCCTTCATCTTTGTCTTAAATGGGTGGACACCTTAATAAAAAAAAACACAGTATCTCCCACTTCAATGTTAGCCCATAAGAGGAAACATCCTCTCCACATGTCCCCTGTAAAGACCCCTTAGGATTTTATACTTTTCAATCAAGTTTCCTCTTATTCTTCCAAACTCAACTTAGCCTTTCTATGCTTTACTCTTAATAAAACTTATTCATTCCTCAAACGTGGTGCTGGAAAAGCGCAGCATCCAAAGAACAGGAGAATCACCGTTTTGGGCATAAGCCCTTCATCAAGAATGAGGCTTGTGGGCCAAGGGGGCTGAGAGATAAATGGGAGGGGGTGGGGTGGGGGTGGGGGTGTGATGTTGTGGAGGTAGCTGAGAATGTAAGAGGTAGATGAAGGTGAGGGAGAAATGATAAGTTAGAGAGGAGGGTGGAGCGGATAGATGGGAAAGGTGATGGACAGGTCAAGAGGGCAGTGCCGATTTGGAGGCTTGAGACTGGGATAATGTGGGGGGAGAGGAAATGAGGAAACTGGTGAAATCCACATTGATCCCAAACCTGCAACTCAGCACTGCTCTTCTGACCTGAACATTACCTTTTCCATCTATCCGCTCCACCCTCTTCTCCAACCTATCACCTTCTTCCTTACCTTCATCTATCTATTGCATTCTCAGCTACCTTTCCCCCCCACCCCACTCCCCCTCCCATTTATCTGTCAGCCCCACCAGCCCACAAGCCTCATTCCTGATGAAGGGCTTATGCCCGAAATGTTGATTATCCTGCTCTTTGGATGCTGCATGACCTGCTGTGCTTTTCCAGCACCACACGCTCGACTCTGATCTCGAGCATCTGCAGTCCTCACTTCCTCCTCATTCCTAGTAACACTCTAGCAAACTATCTCTGAACCGCTTCCAATGTACTTACATTATGAAATGAAGAGACCAGTACAGTACATAGTACTGCAGATGTGATCTCACTAATCTCCTGTATAACAAAGCATAACTTACCTCATTTTATATTCAATTTCACATGCAATAAACAGTCGGATTCAATTAGTTTTTATGAAATTATTTGCTGTTTCTGCAAACTAATCCTTCATGATGTATCTACTGGGACACCTAGAATTGCTGCATTTTAGAACTTTCACCATCTTGATGAGACATTTTGAAACAATCTTTTCCACCAACATGTTTAGCAGATTATTGTTTGTGAGAGCTTGCTGTATACAAATGGGTAGCCACATTTATACAAATGCATATTGGCTCTCACCAAAGGGCTAGAGTATCTGAATGCCACCTTAACAGGATTGATGGAAATATGGCTTTGGTACTTCTGTACAGTGCAAGGTAACAAGTATAGTAAATAAGTTAAAGGAACCAGTAGATGTAATACGTATAGCTTGATGAGGTACCACATGTGAAGCAATTCAGTATGATAAGAACCATATTCTGTTAGGTTATTAGCATGGATAGATGATTGGTTAATTAATAGAAGACAGAGCCATTCTTACGATGGCAACAATCCATCACAATGAAGGCAGGGGCCAAACTCGTCTGTCTACTCCTTTCCAGTCCAATGATCACTCCTCCAAAAGGGAAGAATTGAGATTGAGGCAAGGCTTTAATAAGGGGTTCTTTTGTCTGTCACACAACTGACAATATGACACTCTGAGGAATCAGCTGTGAGTGGGCTCCCTTGCTGTGAGGCTACAACAACCAAGATTATGCATTGTCCAAAAAGCACATGGCATCATCGGAATTAAAAAGCAGTTTTTTTGATTTCACTGGCTATTAGTCAGAACAGCTGTCTATCCTGATTCTTAGGGGGAAACTGTAAGTGCACAATTACTAACTATAAAGGAAAGGAATACAGATCCTCAAAGAATGAAGACCCTCCATTCTGTATGTATTCAAGGAGATGGATGAAACCACTCTGTAGGCTTACCATATCAAGCTTTGGAGATTCCAGTGTTGGACTGGGGTGTACAAAGTTAAAAATCACACAACACCAGGTTATAGTCTAACAGGTTTAATTGGAAGCACACTAGCTTTCGGAGCGATGTTCCTTCATCAGGTGATAGTGGAGGCTCAATCCTAACACACAGAATTTATAGCAAAAATTTATAATGTGATGTAACTGAAATTATACATTGAAAAATTGATTTCTGTTTTAACATTTTTCAATGTATAATTTCAGTTACATCACACTGTAAATTTTTGCTATAAATCCTGTGTTACGATTGAGCCCTCCACTATCACCTGATGAAGGAGTGTCGCTTCTTCTAATGTCCACTGCTTCCAATTAAACCTGTTGGACTATAACCTGGTGTTGTGTGATTTTTAACCATATCAAGCTTAGCAGGCATGTTGTTGGGCATAAGGTGCAGAGGAATCTCTAAATTGTGTAAATAGTTAATGGGGATAGAGACTTGGGGGATGTATGGATAAAGGGCTAAGTACAATTTAACTAACAATAGCTATTGAAGTTATGTATATTCACTTTCAACAGGAAGTTTCCTGATGAAGGGCTTATGCCCGAAACGTCGATTCTCTTGCTCCTTGTATGCTGCCTGACCTGCTTTGCTTTTCCAGCACCACACACTCAACTCTGATCTCCAGCATCTGCAGTCCTCACTTGCTCCTATGTTGGGATGATGTCAGATCACATGGAACTGGGACCTGAGTCTGAAGGGTTCCAGAGTTGATCTCTCTTACTCTGACCTCTGCATAGTGTATATATTTAATAAAGATCATTGATGTTCATTAACATGGATTGGACTACCTTCTGTCAACACCAGTCTGTGAATAATTATGCTGACAACCAATTCAGGATTGATAGTCACTCTCATGTGGCTGCTTTACATGTTCTTGAACCTATGTATATTAATACACAGACCCTTGTTCTTTGCACCTGATTCACCAAAAGAGGATAGATGACAGCCATTGTCATATCTGACAGCAATGCCTTGTCTAATGTAACTTAAAATTTGCTGGGTTAGCCAAAACAAAATTCAGTTGAATAAAATGAGAAGTATGCAACATATGAAGCCTGGTGATGACCTAATAATTAAAAAGATTATGGGTTTTAAATTGTTTGTGAGTTGTGCTGATGGGATGTGTATGTTTGTTCATGTCAAGCATTGTAACTCAGCAGTAATAGACTGAACTGTGACAGTAACTTTTGAAAAGCTAAAGTTTTGTTTAAACAGACCTGGTAAATCTGATGTGATAATGTGGACTATCTGCCAGCTGAATTTATGATGGCCATACAATTGCGCTGTGTAAATATCACACAGTTGATTTGATGACATAAAAGTGGCAGACAGTGAGCACAAGTTAAGCTGACATCAAAGTTCATTAAAAACAAGAGATAGCATTTTCCAAGGAGAGACAAGCTTGATTATTTGATTGATTAAACCAACATGGAAACCGTAGGACGTTTGTGATGCTTGCCAATTATGAAACTCAATGGCAGAGACAGGATATTGTCAAGAGTTTAAATGCATAGCCTCTCTGTACAAAAAGAGAATTTAAAAAGCCCTTGTCTCACAGCAGAAATTAATTAGTATGGGGAAACAAAAGTTGTTTGATCAATACCCAGAAGTTGAGATGCAGCAGGCTGATCACCTATTCTGGTCTAATTGTCAGACAAGTTCAGGTAACAGGGTTCACTTGTGATGTAAATATTGTATGGATAATATTTTTTGCAATATTTTGTGTCATGTACTTTGCTTTAATAAAGAAAATTGGGTATATTCTGTGATTAGAACTACCTTGGGTCATTGATGTTCAGGACAAACCTGATGAACCAGAGAAAATGGGAATAAAGAGCTATATTAATCAGAGTCAAGTTATCTGATTTAAAATTTAAACAAAACTCACAGGTAAATGTCAATCATAATTAATTGGTGCATTCTCCATGGCGATGCTCTTCTCATGTCGACCCATTTGCCAACAATTAGTATTCATTCAATAATAATGTCAGTTTCCCCTTTACGTTAGAATTCTTGTTAATTGTCCTGATGAGTGTAAGTTGAAAAATTTTGACAAAATGTGTCACTTTTCAGCAATATTCACAACCGCTACCATAACACTATAATTCTAACCAAACTAATCTCCAAGCTCCAAGTCCTAGGTCTTTGCTCCACCCTCTGTAACTGGACTATTGACTTCCTGACCCACAGACCGTAATCAGAACAGGCAACAGCATCTCCTCCACATCAATTCTCAATACCGTTAGCCCCCTACTATACTCGCTGTACACTAATGACTGTCCTAACTCCATCTACAAATTCACTGACGACACAACTGTTGTAGGTAGGATCTCAAACAATGATGAGTCAGAATACAGAAAAGAGATAGAGTGCTTGGGTGGTGTGGTGTAAAGATAACAAACTCTCCCTCAACATCAGCAAAATGAAAGAGCTGGTCATTGACTTCAGGAAACAAGGTGGAGGGTACATCACATTCCTCATTCCTGAAGAAGGGCTTATGCCCGAAACGTTGATTCTCCTGTTCCCTGGATGCTGCCTGACCTGCTGCGCTGTTCCAGCAACACATTTTCAGCTCAGCACAGGAGTCTATTTAGCCCATCTTATCTGTACTCCTTCAAAGAGCAATGCAGTAAATTTCACTCCCTCACTCTCCCTTATATTTTATTCTCCTATACATACTTAGACAATTCCTTTTGGAAGATGATAGTGAATAAATATTCATAAACTGATCATTTGAAATGTGAAATCCTAACCACTAGTTATGTAAAAATGCTATTTTCCTCATCTAAGTTTTGGTTATTTTGTCATCAACTTAAATCCTCTGGTTTTGACCCTACAACCATTGGAAGTTATTGCTTTTTATTTATACTAAATCCTTCATGATCTTAAATGCTTCTATCTAATTCCTCTTACCTTCTTTGCTCTGTGGGGAACATCTCTCAGTGCCTTAAGTGTATTAAAGTAACTGTTTTCTTCATTCTCTCTAAAGTCTTCCTGTCCTTTCTAAAGAGTGGCATTCATAATTGAACAGGATACTCCAGCTGGAGCCAAAAGGTTAGGCTGAATCTTCTAAGGCAGGGTAATCACAGTCAAACTGCCACTTCAATCCTTTCACCCACCCTGCCCAAGATTGCACTGCACTGAACGGAAAACAATGCACTTTCTTTGCAGGAACTACCGTAATCCAGAGGTCAAAATGTTCCAAAGGCACTTTCACAAACCATGGAGAGAAGCTAAATGGGGGAATTGATAAGGTGGAGGAACAGGTTGATAACTGAATTGGTGTGGGATAGGATGGCAGGCTGGGTTTAGCAGGTAAGGTATCAACCAAGTTAGTTACAGGGTGATGCATGGGTTGTGGGCAATCTAATTTCTATTAGATCAGGCCAAAAGGATTTTGAGAAAGATAAGGGTTGTCTGGTCAGAAGGATTATTGGGTTGGGGGGATTTTGTAGGGTCAGATTAGGGAAAGTGTTGGGAGTGTGGACTTGATTCTTTAGGTTGAGTCAGGAAAGGGTAGGATCAGGGAGATGTCAGGTCAGAGGACATGGGGCAGGGGGTGGTTGGGTCCAGGATTGCTGTTTGATCAGGTCAGGGAATGATGAGTTGGGAGGCACTTCAGCTTTAGATTGAAGGTTAGGGGTCATATTGCACAAATCAGGTCAGGGGAGATGTTGAGATAAATGGGTTGTGTCAGGTCAGTGTGGGTTGGAGAGTGAATCTGGGTGTCAGTTGAGAGTTAAGGATATCAGTTTTATAGTTACTCAAAATTCCTCAAACTAATCCTGGATATTTTTCCAGGTTGTGAATCAGAAATCTTATGAAGTCTATGACTCTAACTCAGAATTGTAGATTTTTAAGAGGGTTCCAGACAGGGTAAGTGACCATTGGAAGTTTAAACCTCCCAGACAATTTGCAGATGCTCAGTACATCAGGACTTTGAAATGTTCCCAAAGCATATATGTTAGAGTATGTTATTACAATGCCAGTCCAATCAGAAGGTATCAGTGAATATTTTATAAAGGTTTAACATATCTTCTTGATTTCTGTACTCCATTTTCCTCTTTTTAATGCCCACAATCTCTCAGTTTTACTGTTTTGTTAATCTGTCCTGTCACCTATAAAGATTTTTGTGTTAATATGTCCAGATCTCTTTACATCCCCTTTAAAAGTACATGATTTAAAGGTTTACCATTTAGCTTGTACTGTTCTCCTTACTCTTCTTACCAAAACTCATTACCTTCGTCTATTGAATTTCATCTGTCAAATGTTCAGCAATTTCATCAGCCTCTTAATGTCTATTATTATCTTCCTCACTGCTTACCACACTTCTATGTTTTGTGTAACCTGAAAGTCAAAACTCACCTTTATCCCCAAACTTAAGACATTAACAGATACCAAAGCAGCAATAGTCCTAGTACTGAACCCCAGGAAACACTAATGTGTACCTCACACCAGTCAAAAAAACAGTCATTCATTGTATCTCTCAGTTTTCTAAATCTCTCAACCAAAGTGGCATCCATAATATTATTATCCTCTACAACTTCAGTTTGCTTTCAAACGTAATATTCAGTACTTTTCAAATGCCTTTTGAAAATCCATATCCATAACAATTAATTATATAAAACATACAGAGCAGAAGCAAGGAATTTGGTTTGCGTTAGTGTGTGTTGCAATCAAACATCACAGTCATCTATCCTCTCAGGTAATTGATCTAAAAGTTCAAACAAAATAGTGAACCATAATTTGCCTTTACAATTCCAGGCTTCCTCTCATTTATTGTTTCATGTTTGTTCATATGGCTATGTATTTTTTTTTTGAATTTTCTTCTTGTTTCAAAATCTTCCAATTTTAAACTACCCAGTTTGTAAGTGTCATGTTTATGCTTCTCCCCTTTCTTGGAATCCTCCAGTTCCTTGGCACCAGCCCATTATCTATGGAAGATTGGACAAATATGACAAGTACCTCAACAATTTTCCTTCTACTTTGGTCAGCATCCTGTCATACAGCCCATGAGGACTATAAGACCATAAGACCATAAGACATAGGAGCGGAAGTAAGGCCATTCGCCCATCGAGTCCACTCCGCCATTCAATCATGGCTGATGGGCATTTCAACTCCACTTACCCGCATTCTCCCCTTCGCCCTTAATTCCTTGTGACATTAAGAATTTATCAATTTCTGCCTTGAAGGCATTTAGCGTCCCAACCTCCACTGCACTCTGTGGCAATGAATTCCACAGGCCCACCACTCTCTGGCTGAAGAAATGTCTCCGCATTTCTGTTCTGAATTTACCCCCTCTAATTCTAAGGCTGTGTCCACGGGTCCTAGTCTCCTCGCCTAACGGAAACAATTTCCTAGCGTCCACCCTCTCTAAGCCATGTATTATCTTGTAAGTTTCTATTAGATCTCCCCTTAATCTTCTAAACTCCAATGAATACAATCCCAGGACCCTCAGCCGTTCCCCGTATGTTAGACCTGCCATTCTAGGGATCATCCGTGTGAATCTCCACTGGACACGCTCCAGTGCCAGTATGCCCTTCCTGAGGTGTGGGGACCAAAACCGGACACAGTACTCCAAATGG